>NW_006916427.1:15521-44068 GCF_000464535.1 Endocarpon pusillum Z07020 | reverse complement strand
CGACGCTCTTCCGATCTGTTTCGGGCGGCAGCAAGCCGGCTTGGCCCTGGTCTTGATATGCCGGTCCAGCGGATGAGAGATCGTCATTATCATCATCCAGCCCTCTCCTCCCGCCACCGCCGCCGTGGCTAGAACCGCCAAACCCACCAAGCCCACCGGGGACGAAGCTGCTGACTTTTTTGAGGGTGGAACTCACGCCCGACATGCCGGGGACGTGGGAGAGTTGGGCGAGTGGATTGAAGCCCCCGCCACCTCCACTACCTGCGGATTGGTGGTGTGAGTGTTGTGGTTGGGGCGAGTATCCACCACCAACGCTACCACTCTGGGAATGATGATGATGCTGCTGCTGCTGCTGGTGCTGACCAGGAAACCCGGCACTCATCCCGCCAATAGAGTGCTGCACAGGTTTAGCGCCAGGAGCGCCATGAGAATGCCCACCAGCACCACCTGTCTGACCACCATCCTTGTGATTCCTCCCGGCCCGCACACTCTCCGAAGAGAGGATGTCGTCTAGATCACGACCCCCGCCCGGACGGCGACTGGCCCATTTCTGGACGGCGTCGAACATGTTTCTATGCACCTCGCACTGATGGTCTCGTGCTGCAGGGTGGTGGAAGACTTTCATGCAGTCGTCTAGCACTTGCTGCACCGGGACGTTGGGGTGATCCCATGCGTACATTACGCGGGGCGCGACGAACTTCAGGATCTCGCTAGCGACCTGGCCCGCCGGCTCGTTGAGGATATTGCTGAAGTGGTCTTTGCTCAGCATCGAGTGGGTTGGGTCCGTGCAGTGCGGGTCGGTCCAGGGTTCGTACTGGTGTTTTCCGCTGGAGTCTACCACGGCGCTGCTCCCTGCCTGAAGTTGGGTGGTTAGGCCATTGATGATGGGCCGGATGAAGGGGGCGAGCAGTGATAAGATGAAGACGGTTAGTGTTTCGGTGATCTTATCTACAAGGGCTTCGAGGCCGGGGATCTTGCTTATGATAGCACTGATAGAGCGGACGACTTTGTCGCGGAAGACGAGGATTGGGTAGATCTGTTGCACGGTTTTTGAGGGGTCGAAGTTTGGCATTCCTGGGAGGCCGGGTCTCTGGGCGCTTTGCTGCGGAGGTGCAGCGTGGGGTGGAGCTTGCTGGTTGGTGAATGGAGGTTGGCTGTGTTGTTCTTGGTGCCATTGAGGTTGTTGCTGACCCCATTGTGGTTGGTGATGTTGCTGCTCCCACTGAGATTGATGTGATGGCGGCTGATTCCATGCACCTGGCTGTTGTTGCTGTTGTTGACCCCACTGAGGTTGAGATGGCTGTTGATTCCAATGTGGGTGCTGATTGTAGCCCTGCTGGTAGGCAGCGTTGGCGTCATGCCGGCCAGGTTGCTGATTGAAGTCACCCACACCACGCGTGCTACTACTTGGTCCTGAGGCGCGTGCTTGAGCTTGTGAGGAAGCTTGCAACCTCTCCGCCTCAGTACACAGATCTTTGGTTCCGGGAATTTTAGAGAGAAGGCCGGTCAATGAGTTCAGCGGATTGGATGACTGAGAGGACGATTGTGCACTGCAAAGGGCATTATCCATCTCATTGATCTCGCTTTGTGTGAAATGATCAGTAGCTTCTCCGAGAACCGAGTGGAAGAAATCGACCATGCCGAAAGTTCCAGTCACCAATGGAAATGTATGCTTGCCCCGGAGGTTGATCGCTGTAGCTGTACCAGTATGCGGGAAAACATTGTGCAGGCCAAGTTCTCGTAATGCAAGTTCGACATAATTCGTATGTGCGCCGAAGTCCTCCAAGCAGTGTAGACCTTGTCCCATATATCGTAAAGCTTCTGCGAGATCTTCGTCTTTGCCCTTAAATATGCCATGGCCGTTGGTGTATAGTCTTCCATGATACATACAACGTTCGAAGCTGTACTTCACGTATGCAGCGCTGGTAGCCCAGTCACCGTGCATATTGGCAATGTAATTCTTCATTCCTGTTTGCGGGTCGACCTGGAGCTCAATTGGACGGATGGGTCCTCGCAAACGGGGATCAACTTGACGAGCATCTTTGTCGTCGTTGTAATTCTTGGGACTACACTACAAGTCAGGTACTGGCCCAGAGCTGGCGATCAATGCAACAGACTTATCAATATGCTCTTCTGGCCTGTACACACCAAGTCGTTCGGCTGTGACCTCAAACTCTGCAGTGGCATATCCAAAGCTTAGAAATGACAAGATCCAGACAAGAATTCTGATGGTTTCAGGCTGCGCTTTCGATAGAGTGCCCGTATCCATGGCCTGGGAGTAGTCGCGCAGCCAGTTGCTACAGCATAGGCATAAGCATTCGGCCTCCCGATTCCCGGTAAGAAATCGTACCCGAAGTATACTCTTTTGATCATCATCGAGGTCCATTTGTGACCCTTAATACAGGCCACCAACTTGAGCGCATCTTCAATGTCTCCGTGACGGAAATTCCGTCCTTCAATAGCCGAGATCGAAGCGATATCTGGCTTTGTCAGCTCTGTACATGGGTCAGTGCTCTCCATTCACTCTTACTTCCAGCTCCGAATGCATAGCTCGGTGTAGCAAGCAATAAAAGGGCAATCAAGGAAATGAGAAGCACGCTCTGTGCCGATGAAGCCATCTTGGATATGGAAGATTGACTTTCGGGGTGCTGGAGAAGTGTATGAGGGAAATGTCGTGAAAGCTGGCGTCAGCCCCCAAGCTGCCGGCAAGATATGCGCCACCAATAGGACGAGGCGGGAGATGCTGATGCAACATGGACGAGTACTGGTACTACTCGCTCGTCAGAGCGGATTATGCTTACGGGCCGGCGCTGACATAAACGACAGCCACAAGGATCACACGCCGTCTGAGTCTCATACGTGCTCTAAAGCATGGATGGATACGGAGTAGATGGATGGATAGATGGATGGGTGGGGATAGCTGACCCTGGGCTCTGTCACGGGTAAGCTGAGGCTGAATTAACCCCATCAGATTAGCACATCACGCCAAGATGATACTTAGATGTTAGGCGGGCATCACTGCATCATGCCTAGAGTATGGCCCGGAGGCCTATGCTGTCATGCCTGTCACTTTTCTCTGTTCCAGAAGTATTTATAGATCTATAGATCACAGGTGCAGGCCAACCTCGGTCAATCCGCCATCTGCCATCTGCCATCTGCCATCTGCCATCTGCCACGTGTCACATGTCAGACGAGGAGGATGAAGATGGAGTCTAGATTCATTACTATGATCACTGCATACGGAGCTGATGCTAAGGTAACTCTTGCCCCTGAAGATCTCTACGAAAACCGGTAGTCACCGTCTGAGGCTGCGCGAGCTCCGCCAATGGATTGGAGCTGGTCAGGTACTCAGGTGGAATTGGACCTCGGAGTTCTACTTTCGACTCTGGTGGAGTATGACTTTGTAGCTCTGCCTTCCATTCCGTACCCTCATGCTCGGCAGATTGACGCGGAACCGCAGGTAGGTTGGAAGCGCGTCGCCGCCGACGCATCAGAAACCAGACCAAGAACCGAGCTGGCTGCAAAATATTAGCATCCATCATTGATCTGCCACGAGCTTGTGATGTTACCTGATTTGGTAAAAAATCCTTCCACAGCAGCATCGTTCCATTTGGCAGGATACGGCCCCCTATTAGCAGCATACCAGCTCTTGACAGCTGCCGGAGTCACATATGGCTGGGCATCTGCATCATAGTGATCCTTTCCATTGCATTAACGTCATGTCGAACACGCCAACGCCTTGAGTCCGGACATCTGGCCTGGAAAAGATCGGTACCGTTTGCTGAAGCTGGGTTCAAACCCCCAGTTACAATCATCTGTCTACCACCACCAACATTGCAGGCGTGATTGACCCGTGGAGTAGCTGCGGTATAACTCGCCTTTGTCCATGCAAAACCCGATAGGGATAAAACAAATACCTCGTCGAGTGCGATGTTTCACAGTCTTTGTGCCGCCGTATTCGAAGCTTGTGGTTCTCCAGAGGCAGACGCTACGTACCCAACATATATAAAGATTTCGTAGGTTCCATTATCGCCGCTAGCCGCCACTGAGCAGAATCTTGGGCGAGAGTCGGGAATCGTTCCACTGGCGATTTGATTATGCCATGAGTTGGTGGTAGAATCAAAAATAGTGATTGTTTCGAATGAGACGTACTTTGAGCCTCTATCAGTCCACTCAACAGCGTCAGAAGTAGAACCACCCATCACAACCAACAGCCCTTCAGCACCAAATGGCACGTACTGCATTTGTCCATACATTGCAGTGCCGTAGATTGAGTAGTCTGTGGCTGATAAACTCTTCAAAGTGCCCGCCTCAATGTCATAGGAAACTATGCCCGGTATTGGGACAAAGCCGTCAACGTCTGCCGTTTGTGGAGTAGTTCTCCTGGATGAGTATCCGCCCATCAGGTACTCGGTCCCGTTCCCGTATCCGCCAATAGCGCCTGCTGGTCGAGTTAAAGATGAGAAGATTGAATTGGAGGGCATAGCTTGTTCCGACCACGAGCCTGAACCCCCATCTGCAGGTGTAAACTTCCAGACAGAATTCTTGGGAACTGGTAGAAGCTGGTCAAGCGGTAGCGCATAGCTGATTTCCCCTCCCCAGGCATAAAATGACGGGTTTGTGGAATCTGTCCATAAGGAAACATAATTCAAAACTGGTGCAGTGTTCGCTATCTGATTGAAGGTAACAGTTCAATTCGTCCAGGAGGAGGATAGGTTGATCGAGAAGGTATCATTGAATACCTAGCAATTAGTGTCAATTGTCGAAACTGGCGCAGTGGGATCATGATGGGCCTGGAAGATGGGCCAGCTCTCCGTCATCATAGAAGCTGATGTCCCCGCCGTCAAGATAGAGATAACCATTGAGGACAATAGCTGTAGGTAAATCAGCAATGATAATTGTTTTGGGTGAGTTTCATTACCACTATGATAAGCCCTACTCAGGAAGTTGTTGATACTCAGGAGGCCATTAGACTCTAATTGACGACTCTCAAGCTTTTCCGGTAGGCCCGCGAAGGCAACGCAACTTCACAAGGTGAAAGTGTTGATGGCTTAAGGCAAGACCAAAACTAGGACATCCAACAGCAACAGAGAGAAGCAAGCAGAGATATGAAGCGTTAAGAGAATGCTAGAATGAAATGGTGTTAACCAATGCAACCTGCTTGCGTTTATGCCAGGCGATAGCTCCAGGAGACGGAATCATGCAGAATTCGTCTCATTTGGCCCCCCGTTTTGTATCACAGCCTTCCATGGCTCGGGACCGGGCCATCCGCTTAAGGCACCAAGTAAGCGGAGGAATATAATTTCAGGTTTGGTAGAAATATTGCTGTGGCCATGAGGACGAACATCCGTGCGTTGGGGGGGACTGGGACAGCGATGGGCAAAGTCGTGTACTCAATATGTCACACGCCGAAAACCTCCAGCATCCTATCTCTTCGTGCAGCGCAGGGAGAAGAGTCCTCTGTTAGTCCAATTTCATCAATGCGTGTACTCGAGCCAAAAGCAGATTTGTTGTAGTTATGGCGATCTCTGATGCTTCGCAAACCTAAACAGGAATGTCATTGTTAGGATCTCAGAGGAGTGCAAGGGCAATAGAACAGTAGGGGGTTCAGAGGATTGACATATTGAGCGCGAAGAACTAGAATCTATGTACAAGAAGGATATAAGTATCCTTTGATGCGTAAAACAACGTAGAATCTGTCCGAGTCCTCCTGGCACAGCCCTTTGATGCGTAGAACAACATAGAATCTATCAGTCCTCTTGGCACGCATAAGGTGCGCTCCTTAAGGCAGTATATAGACGTTTTGGGATCTACGTCGACGTATGGTTGTGTTATGTAAGAACATTTATAGAAGGTGATGAGATATCTGGTGTGACAATCTATGGCTAAAACCCCATTTCGTCTTCCAACCATGAGCCATATAAGTGCAAAAGCCAACCCCGTATATGCAACTCATGGAAGATTATCCTTCGAGATGCGCTCCGACCCGCTGCCTACAGTAATAGGGCAGATGTTTTTTGTAATTGAATTTCCGTTGACCCAAACCAAACAGAACACGATGCCATGTCATCTCCGTGGTATCATCTTGTGTCCAACATGCTCATTGTCCAGACCTTATCCGTTAAGCTCTGAACTCCGCTGATCCACAAAACTGGAAAACAGTAAATTGAAACACTAGTAATCTTCCTCATCTATCATCGAATCGCTCATCCAATGCTCAAGACTCCATCCAAAACAAGGATATTTCAACCCTGCCGCTACGCTCTCTACCATAACCCAAAATTCAACTTTAAGTGGTATCGTGATCAAACAAAATTGTACGGAGTTGCCGCGCCGTCGCTCGATGAGGGTCGTATGACATGAATAAATATATACAAGGTCGGCTTCAGGTAGGGGGAAGACATCGAGCATCCACGGTCTGAATGAAAACACAGTTGATCACGGCCACAAGGAATGATACAGAGACAACAGAACCGAAACACGTCTTGGCAGGAGTGAGCACAGGGAGCATCAACTACCACCTACGTGCGGCCGTTGTCTGCTGCATCATTCCTGGCGAGATCGATGATGGTGGACTGGCAACACGCATGCCTGTGCTGGGATTGACGATGGGAATTGCGTTTCTGGTTCGGACGGCGGAAGGTTGATGGATCTTTATTTGGTGGTTCATAGATAGATTGGGCGATACGAAGGACGATCCAGCTGAGGATAACGATATGGCGGGCGTTACTTGTTGTTGCGGTTGGATTTGGTGTTGAATGGGTGATGCATCAGGCGACCCGCTCGAGAGAGACGATCGATCAGAGGACCCAGAGTTGATCGAAAGCCTTTCATCGTCGGTCAGGAGGTTGGGACAGAATTCCAAATCATCGTCTAGGTCAAACGAGCGACCAGCCTCGAACCTGACCCGAAATGCAGTAACATTGGGCGCCTCGATGTTCACATCTTTCATTGGACGAGCACGATACTGGCGATTGGGATTCTGCGAAGCTGACAGACGAGGAGCTCGCCGGGTACGACCGTGGTGACTGTGGGAGGCGGCAACATTGTGAGGGTGATGCTGCTGTTGCTGCTGATGGCCACCGTAGAAGAAAGAAGACATTATAGTGAGTGATCGAAGTATTGATAAGCTGATAATTGAGGTATAGATTGATGGAGGCTAAAAGGATGTAGCAAGGGTGACGTGAAATTGGCCTGGTAGGAAGACAATAGAAGACCGAACCGAAGGGGGAGTAGTCATCCGACAACAAAATGGTCGACAAAGAATTGCAGATGCGTATAGGCGGTAAAATAATGAGTATCGAGGTTGAAGAGCTACAAGAGAGGGGTGGCGATTGTTGATGGTGAAAGTAGGATCGGTTGGTTGCGGGCTGAGAACAAGGTCGGAGCACTTGGGGAATGGAAGCAGTAATATGAAGGGAGGGTGGCGATTCAGCAATGGCGGGAAGACATGAGCACGCTATTTCTGGTTGGGCTTGGTGCACAATCGGTATTAGGCAGGGGGCTGAGGCTGGGTGCACTAACTACGTTTGAAATTCGTGGCCGATCACCACCAAAACGCCACGGGTCCTTTACCACCTCATTTTAGTTATCCCATCCGAACCCTGAGCCTGAATGATCTCCAATCTGTCCTATTCTTACTCTCAATCCTTCTGAAGGTTTACTTAACGGCGATAGACATCCTATCACATCAGTCTTAGTCTCTCAACTCGCACATTCAAGGCGATATTTACTGTGACCATCGCCGGCCAGGGACGTCTACACCCAGCCCCGGGCGTCTGCACTGACCATTCATCAGCCATTGTCCAATCACTCGGACCCTTGCGCTGGTCGCGGCCATGCTGAGAAGTACACCTGTAACTTAACTGTCGAAACACTGGAGGGTGACGTTTGATCTCGAGCGGGCTAGCCCCAAGGACCCCACCCTGCCTATTCCTGCTTTGTCGGCGGGTCGCTCGGGTTTCAACATTCAAGCTATTTCCCTCACACTCATCCATGCTTATTGCTCAGCCTGGCAGCTGCAGGGCATGTTTGGAGCGTGGAGATCCACCCCACCAACCTGGAGCACTTGCATCTGGATTTGGGGATCTACAGTTCAACAGCAACGCAACGGCACAGGCTTACAGCTCTCTTTCGGGCAGCCGCCCACCTAACGAGGGATACCAGTAGTAAGCGATAATTGGCGTTGAATTATCTCCCGCTATACTCCGTAACTTAGGCAGGACGCTGGGTGTGGGTAACAGGATAAGTAATGCAACAGTGCACTTTGCAAAACAAAACCTCGTCTTGGCTGCCTTCTCGTGAAGGTCAAGCTGTCTGGAACTTGCTACCCCCCTCTTGACTTGCGCCACTCCGTGATCGGCAGCATGCCTGATTTAAAGTCTTGTGATCTGCATTAGTCACCCCTCTCTAGCCTACGCTATCCTTTCTCAGGCCTATCAAGCCCTAAACTTGTAGATAGGTCGTTACACTATTGGAATCTCGCCGCTTCACCGCCCTGTCCCACATGCAGCTTGCCCATTTTGGCCAAACTGTTAACAAGTAATCAACGGTTGTCCAGATAGAGCTGTCAAGCGCTCATCACCTAACAAGAACGTGGCAAGTTATATACGGAGATTGGCATTTTTGAGCACAGAGCGCAGCCCTCAATTCGTATTTCCAGAAAGAGCGCATATCTGAAGTGCCAATAAGGAATCTTCAGTTGCATAGACTCCTGACACCCGTCTAACGATTTAGATGAATTGGTATAGTTACCAAAGGCTCTCTCTGCTGCACACAGCGTAAAGCTTTCGCTTATCTTCTAGGACTCAGAAACGTTTTCCCTCAATCACTTAAAAGCGAGCCAGGGAGCAGTGATCAAGCTCACAGTATTGCGTAAGGTTTGGGTACTTCATGTATCCCACTAGCGGACTCGACTACTATTCTACCGCGTTGTGAAGGCAGCGCGTGGAGCGAAGGGATTCTTAGCAGATTCGTAAACTGAAAACGTGTTCAATGGAACAAACATTAAAACGCATGGTCTCAATGCACCACTCAAATTCTGCAGTGCATGTCATATATTCCTCCTGTACTACGTAGACTAGTTACATGACTCTTTCAGGGTACTCCTCGTCTTGAGTTTCGGGTCGGGTCCCTTGCTAGGACCGTTGGCGAATCCTGGGCTTTCTCAGGCATGGGCGCTACTGTTACTACGTATACATAGTGTCGTTCCTTGCTATTATTGAGATTGTTTAGATTTCGTTGCTGACTGCTGCAAGCTACTAAGCACTAAACGTCCGGGAGATGGTGAGCCAAGGTTCTTGTTGATTATTATTGGTAGGCAAGCAAAGTGACTGGCGGCAAGTGAATCGCTACTAGGAACTATGAGGCTCCGCAAGGGGTGATTTGTGGGAATCCTCGGCGCGTCGTGTGGCTGCAGCACCCTTTCTCCTTTGCGTCATCTATGCTCCGTTTGCCCAACGCCAACGCCAAAATTTCCCCAGACCAGGGCTCGAAATTTAAACATTGCTCGATTTTGCACCAAGTCCATCAGGACGACAAAGACCACGCGATTGTCACGTCACCCTCACGATTCCACGATACAAGCTACTGCTCCAATTGTCTCTGTGATCCAGGTGCAGCCTTCGCCTATCCTTGCACTTGAGAGATCCTCCTGAAAACACGCTCCTGACCTTCGTGTCTGCTGTCTGTTTCACACTGCCACAACACCACTATCATCGAGAGTCAAAAGTGTGGATTGGCCGCCGGTTTTAAAACCTTACGCATATACCTCACCGTTATTTTCAGCAAGAACGGGACCAGATGTCCTTGGCCTCGTGAATGGCAGGGACAATAGAACCTGGAAATGTATCTATGCACGAGCAGCTGTCACCTACGAGTATGCAAATGCTGATAATTGCAGATCCTCATCCGACAATACTTTCCCTTGTTTGAGTGTGCTCTCAGTCACACGCAGCCGATACCAAAATGTCAAGCATTGATACTGTGCTGAGTGGGAACAGCAGCAATACCAATGTCGACAAATACGCAGGGCAAAGTGCAAGCGCCTTCGCTGCTTCACTGGTTGTCTCCATCATCGTCTTCGCAGTTGAAGGTGGTCTTTTCGTTTTAATTAAAGACCGTTTCTCGCGAATATAGTATGTTGTCCACCCTTGTCATGGCAGCGCCCGCAACCCCCTAGCCCCTTTTCCAAGTACTAATCTTCTCGCAGTCAACCTAGGACCTACCTCGTACCCGAACGCGAGAGAACGACGCCCACTCCCCCGGGGTGGTTCAAGTGGATCAGCTCAGTGGTGCACACATCAAATTCTGATTTCGTTGAGAAATGCGGTCTGGATGCCTACTTCTTCCTCCGCTACCTCCGAACTCTACTTAAAATATTCTTCCCCGCCGCCTTCGTGATACTGCCGATTCTAATACCACTAAATTTTGTTCACGGTAGAGGGGCTTCGTTTGCCTCGGGGAACGGTGATGCCGCGGCCTCCAATGTGACGGGATTGGATACGCTGGCGTGGGGAAACGTTCGGCCAACTCACACTTCGCGATATTGGGCCCACTGGATACTTGCGCTGTTTCTGATTTGCTATGTCTGTTACGTGGCCTTTGACGAGCTGCGAGTTTACATAAGGATGCGGCAAGCATACCTGACGTCCCCACAGCATCGGTTGCGCGCATCTGCAACTACGGTATTGGTAAGCTCTATACCGCGCAAATGGTGCACAGTCGAGGCATTAGATGGGCTTTATGATGTATTTCCTGGTGGAATCCGCAACATCTGGCTGAACCGGAACTTTGATGAGTTAAGTGAAAAGATTCGACGCCGAGATAAACTTGCTTTGAAACTGGAAAGTGCCGAAACAGACCTGATCAAGAAATGTTTCAAGGCCAACGAGAAGAAGGTCGCCGCCGAAAACAAAAAGGCGGGCAAAAGATTGACGAAGGAGGAGAAATTAAAAATCGAGGCTGCAAGAGACGAGAAGGGTGCTCAGAATGCCACAGGACACGGTCTTTCTTCGGGAAACCCCCATCAGGTACAGCACACCGTTCAAGATGTAGTGGGTGGCACCCATGATTCAAACTCCGAAAGTGAGAGTGTCAGTGTCCACGAAGATGCACATCAGAAGACTATTCTCCCAATTCCGGTACTGGGTCAAGGAATCCACGCTGTGACCCAAGGTATTGAAAAATTAGGCAAAGGAGTACTCGATGGCTTGAAGCGAGCCGACAAGGATTTGAACAAAACCATTGATACAACAAATGGGTTTTTACCTCCTGACCAGGAGCCACGATCCCTGAACAGGGATGGCAGCAAGCAGGCTGAGACTCATCTCGATGGCGGCCATCAAAATGCTCACCAGCATCGTCATACACGAGGCCGCGGCAGAGGGCGCGATTCTGCTGGACATGTCCAATCCCCGAACTCTTTGGCAGGCACAGATGGAGAATGGGAGAATATTGGTCACTCTGCTTATAGCGATGACGAGCATCGACCCTTGGGTCAGCCGAGTCCAATCACCCCAAAGAAACCCTCCATGGCAGGCCCGGAAACACCAGAATCGAAATCGGAGGGCAAGCGGCATGCGTTGAAGAGTGTTCTGGGTCTTTCAGCGAAGGACTCGGAGCCTGTGGGATATCGTTCCGCCTACAACGAGGAGCGGGAGAAAGACGCCGAGGACGCTGCATGGAGGCAGTACGTTGAAGAAAAGGACCGAAATACCATGCGGCTACCCATTTTTGGCTGGCAGTGGATGTTTGCCCTGCCTTTGATTGGGAAGAAAGTCGACACGATTTACTATTGTCGCAAGGAAGTCGCTCGGCTCAACCTAGAAATTGAAGAAGACCAAGCAAATCCTGACCGATTTCCTCTGTTGAACTCAGCTTTCATTCAATTCAATCATCAGGTGGCTGCGCACATGGCCTGTCAGAATGTCAGTCACCACTTGCCAAAACAAATGGCGCCCAGACTGGTCGAGATCGATCCAAAAGACGTCGTTTGGGAAAACATGTCGATTCCCTGGTGGCAGAGCTATATACGGACAGCAGCTGTTATCTCTCTTGTGGCCGCCATGATCTTTTTGTGGGCTATACCTGTGGCTTTCACTTCCGCCTTGTCACAACTGGCCACCCTGGCCCGGACAGTCACCTTCTTAGAATTTCTGCTCAAATTACCGACCTGGTTCATATCGGCACTGCAAGGTGTGCTTCCCGCAGTATTCCTTGCCCTCCTTATGTTTCTACTCCCCATGATCCTCAGATTTCTGTCAAAAGTGCAAGGCACCCAGTCTGGTATGCTCGTTGAGCTTTCGGTCCAGAAATATTACTTTTTCTTCCTTTTCGTCCAGCTCTTCTTGGTCGTATCTGTTGCCGCGGCAGTCTCGACCATCCTTGACCTGTTCACTGGAAGGGACTCAGTCACCAGTGTTCCGAAAATACTGGCAACCAATGTTCCGCGTGCGAGCAATTATTTCTTCTCCTACATGCTTCTCCAGGCCTTGTCCGTGAGTGCTGGTGCTCTTGTACAGATTGGTGGTTTGATCAGCTGGTTTATTCTTGCCCCTCTGTTCGATAGCACGGCCAGGAGCAAGTTCAAACGCCAAACTCAATTGTCGGAGATACAATGGGGCACTTTCTTCCCAGTGTACACCAATCTGGCATGTATTGGACTGATATATTCCGTCATTTCGCCGTTGATCCTGCTATTCAACATCATTACATTCTCCCTTTTCTGGTTTGTGTATAGGTACAACACCCTCTATGTCACCAGATTTACTCGAGATACGGGGGGCTTGTTGTACCCAATCGCGATCAACTACACCTTCGTCGGAGTATATGTCATGGAAGTCGTGCTCATTGGCATGTTCTTCCTCGTCCGCGATGATCAGGACAATGTTGCTTGTTATGGTCAAGGAGTGGGCATGGTTGTGATCTTGATCCTTACCGGCATCTATCAGATCCTGCTCAACGAAGCTTTCAGTCCATTGTTCAGATACCTACCTATCACTCTCGAAGATGACGCTGTCCGACGGGATGAGGAGTTTGCTCGCTCTGTACGCCAGAAGCATGGTATCATCGAGGACGAGGTAGATGGTGAGGATCTGGAGGACGAGCTGGAGAGGCGTGAGCAGGGTTCTCGCGAAGAAGATCGAGAAGTCGAGGAGTATGAGTTGAGGCAGCTGGAGGCACGCAAGCACCGTAAGAGTCAGAAAGAACATGAGCCCTACCAGTATCAAAACCCTGAGGTGACGATGGACCTCGAAAGGACCAGCAAAACGTGGCAATTACTCACTGCAACGAGCCGAAAGGCGAACACTGCTGTTCATAAACTACCCGGGCCCATCCCGGGTCAGCGAAGCAGCTGGGCAGACCGCTCCCGTAACCGTCGCTCTTCGGTCTTTAGCAAGTCTATCAGCCCTACCGCTGCGCAATCGTCACGATCAGAGTCTCCTTCTACGCATCCCCGGAAACATGATAGCAATCACGATGGCGTGCGCCACAAGCTACCTGCTCGCAATGCTTTCGACGTTGTGAACAATTTCAATCCCCTTCTTGGCAACGAAAAGGATATGGAAGCGCAGAAAGCTGCTCGAAATCAACTTTCAGAAGCACTCTTTGCTGGCATCCATGAAGAACTAGAAGACTTGACACCCGAGCAGAGAGATGTTCTTGTGCAAAGAGCTTTTCAACATACTGCACTGCGAGCGAGAAGGCCTGTGATTTGGCTGCCGAGAGACGACCTTGGTGTGAGTGATGACGAGGTTAGACGCATGGCAGATTTCAGCCGGAACATCTGGGTCAGCAACATCAGACAAGGTCTGGATAGCAAAGGGCGGTGTGTGTATAGTGGTGCTCCTCCGGACTTTTCCGAGGTAGATCTCATCCGGCTGTAATGCATTTTGATTAGGACACAAGCACTATGGGCTGATGTTGTATGTGTTGAGCACTTCACGGAGTACATCGCTTGGAGATAGGCGGGTTGCATACCGAAGGCCGGATTAGCACTATGCGGCAGACTGATAGGTAGGCACAGCATTGATCGTTAATACAAGCTTCAGCCTAATGAATGGTCGTCGTCAGTGACAGACGAACGGGAGCTTTTCATGACACTTTTAGCCTCTCTTTTCATCTCGTGATGGTCACCTTCGACTTCGTGTAAGGAAATACATACTAGTGGTACTACAAATCAATGTGGGCGTGGCGAGATCGAGATATACGTATCCTAACTTCGTCAGAGTATGAAAAGCTTCAACGAGTCTATATGAGAATGAAAAGCTTCAACGAGTCTATATAAGAATGAGGATGTTGTAAGGATGGAGAAATGGGGTGTATTGAATGATTCAACCTTTTCAACAGGTGGCAGTTTCAGACAATTGGCCTGAAGCGGATGGAGCGGCATGGAAGGATTCCTCAGGATATTGACGTCATGCTCAACGTCTCTTCTGGAGGACCTTGACCCAGGCATCGATACGTAGCGCCTATCAGATGGATCTAGGGAGCTTCACTGGTCTTTAAGATGCCATCTCCTCACGCCAGAATATCCCGCCAGCTGGCCGTCTTTCCCAATGAGAACAGGATACAGTGCCCTGGCAAGGTCATTGCTCTCCTTCTATTATGGAAGAGACAGGTCACAGGAACGGGCGGAGGGGAGGTAACCAGCGATCATCACTGAACGCGGCAATATGTAGGGCAGCTCTAGTACTCAGGCACTCAGGCAGGATCTGGTGAGCGTTTGGATGACCCTGAGAGCGGCGAGAAACATGAGGATCAGAAGACGCACCGGGCGGTTGGACTGTGGCATCGTGACTTAAAGACACGTACGGAGGAGTGTTTTTCTTTAGTGCGCAAGGACAGATAGGTCATCTAGCAAAGTCCCCAGGTCTCAGTGGCTGAGGCTGATCTGCATGGGCCCTCATCTTATGCCTTTTCTTGCTGTCGATCCTCTTGCTATGTTGGGCTGTTCTGTTGGAATACTAACCTTATATTTAACATGTCAACTCACATGGTAGCGGTCGTCGGCTTCGACGATGTTCCACACCCTTCAGTTGGGTAAGCGGTGATGCAGGCCGCTGAAATGCACATCTCGGCTTCGTGATCAGGTAGGTCACCAAGCGAGTACAACAATGCCCATGGACAGTCCGCCAAGATAGATTCTACCACCAGCATTTCTGGGCGGCCATCTTCGTCAATCAAGATGTAGCCTCATTACTACTACTGCAAGCCATCACTGTAATGGGGACAACATGACCTGCGACCTTTTGATGCAGCGGAAATTATCTACGTTCAAGCCCATGACTGGGAGCACATAGCCCAACTACATCATCCCCCATACTCAACCGATTTGAAATCCGGATCACATCCAAAGTCGGCCAACAATGGAGACCTTTGAACATGTTCGCTGGTATGGTTGGTTGTCTCTTGTTAGGATACGACATGATAGATTGGTATGAATGACCTGGATTCCTGCAGGAGAGGGGAAATGATACATATTTATTTGTACATTAACACAGCTAGGTGGCTGGCTGTCCATTTGTGCAAGAGGAGACCAGATTGGAGCACCCTATACATATGAGCATATATCTTAGGGAGATATACTCGATTGTACCAATCCATCCTCATGCTGAACTTGGATCTGCTCTAAGCTGTGGAATCTTCGTAGACCATCTTCATTCCTCCATCACACCCTATAGCTCCCATCTACCTTGCTTGGACAGCAGGTAGAGTGATTGTGGCTGATGACTTGCATAATGAACGATAGGGAGAGTAAGTATCTGTATCGCTGAGGGTTAGCTGCTGGTCCTACGTATCTAGTGCACATGAAAGAGAAAG
This sequence comes from Endocarpon pusillum Z07020, assembly GCF_000464535.1. Taxonomy (NCBI): domain Eukaryota; kingdom Fungi; phylum Ascomycota; class Eurotiomycetes; order Verrucariales; family Verrucariaceae; genus Endocarpon; species Endocarpon pusillum. The sequence continues at coordinate 28,246 of NW_006916427.1, read as the reverse complement.
GGATGGAGAAAGAAGAGAATTCACCACAGAGAGCCATGCCCAGATTCCGCCCTGATTTCCTTGCTGCCGTGCAGTAGAGGTATCCTTATCATGTCCAGTCTGAGGAAGGACCTTGAGCCTGACCCCTTCCCCCCGTACCTTGCGGGACCTGTCTTCCACTTGCTCGCCTGCTGGCTTAAGTAAGTATACGTAGCCCCTACCCCTACAGGCAGACAGACGGTTTGGCTTCCAGCCCCGTGGGATCCATACAGATCTTTGTATCCGCTGGCTGTGGAGGAATAAGTTGATCCTAAAGGGGCCGTTGTACTTCCCGTTCCGTAACATATAAAGATCTGTCCGTCCGCCAGCCTGGAGAAGCTCACCTAAACCTAATACAGGCGTTAGACTTCCCTGTCTGATAGTTCGGAAACGCCTATCATCCGTCGATTCTGGGAGGTCATGCTAACCCCAAAGGGACGTTGAACTACCAACTTGGTTGGTTGCAAGGTCTGTCATCCGCCGATTGTGAGGAATCATCCTAACTCAGGATAGGCATTGGACTTCCAAGGCTAGTAATGCATTGAGGTGTTTCGTCCGTCGGCCTAGGGGTTCAAGATGCCAAGCGGTTCTTATATAGGAAATAGATTGAATATCCTTCGTCCGCTAGCTTAAACAAATACTCTAAACCTAACACAGCCGTTGAGCTCCCTATTTGAGAAGCTCAAAGAGGTCTTTCGTCCGCCGACAGGGAGTTCAAGATGCGGAGCAGTTCTTTTATAGGAAATAGGTTGAAGACCTTTTGTCCGCCAGCTTGAACAATCCCTTAAACCTAACGCAGATAGTGAACTCCCTAATTGAGAAGTTCAAAGAGGTCTTTTGTCCGCCGGCAAGGGAATAAAACGCCGAGAGGACCTCTTATTGGGAATGTGTTAAAAGGCTATCGTCCACCAGCTTGAACAATCCACCTAACCCAAGACAGGCGTTAGGCTTCCCCATCTGGGAGTCTGGAGATCTTTCGTCCGCCGGCAAGGGAAAAAGGATGTCCTGGGAGTTCCTATGGTGGTGACCTTTTAGACGTTTATCATCCGCCCGAGGGTACTTTGCATCTGCACTAGCCTGATTTGTACGCTGAGCTGCTCTATTAGAATGTTGTTTGTTTTTCGTCCGTCAGTCGATAGATTTTCATCCCAACTCTGGCGAGATATTGATCTCCCTAGCTGGAAGGTCTGAAGTGGTCTCTCACTCGCACGGTGACCAGTTAGGACTAGCCTTATAGATTGATTGAGCTTCTGTATGAGGACCTCTCTTCTGGTGCCGTCCATCAGTCTGAAGCTCTGTATGAGCCATGGGGGGTTTAGTGAACTTCCTGATAAGAATGTTGTCTTCTGTTCGTCCGTCCAGTGACAAGTTGGTGACTAGCCCAGGAAGGTGAACGAGCTTCTAAACCAGTACCTGCTTTTTAATTTGGCCGCCAGATTGAGATTCTAGACTAGCTCTAGAAGTCGGATGGGCTTCCTGATATAGACCTCGTTCTTCTGTCTTCTGCTGGATATTGATTTCCTGACAGAAATGCAGCGGATCTCGAAATGCTGCTGTTTGCAATAGATTTTTCCAAGATACGGAATGTTCAATCGGCCAGCTCTGTAGGCTTATACTAACTAAACAAAAGACGGTCGGGTAACTATGTCAGAACGTCACCGCCCGATCTTGATTGTTGTGCTAGCCATGATTGTGTACCGAGCTTCCTTACTGGGTGCCTGAGAGTTTCGTCCGCCAATAGACAGAACATGACTTAGCCCTTCAAGGATCCTGACCTAGCTCCCGTCCGCTACTAGTAGTAGTAGCACAGTCCGTCTACCTTCTTTCCCCCAACGGACAGTAATGTTGGACGAATGGAAACATAGGTATTAATGCCTGGATGTATTAATCTGTGGTCCGCCAAGCTATGAAAATTGTCCCAACATAGGTTGGGTGTTCAGATCCTCAATTTTGTGGAGCTTTCAGCGCTTGCTATGTCCCTGTAGGGTAGCAGCACCACACTTTTGTCACCTAGCTCTAAATCCTCCTCACCGCAAAGTCATCACCTGAGCCAGAGTAGCAGGCAATCTGTGTTACGGAGGCCGTCCGGGCATGGACAGGAACGACCATCATCACTGCAAGAGACAGACAGAGAGAAGGAAAATGGTAGATGTGCATAGAGAAGAGGACCAGTGATATAAAAGCATAACAGATGCTGCAAAGCTGAAGTAAGCTTAGTTTGTGCACACGCCTATAGAAAAGTGGATTCAGTCAGAGGAGTAAAGTAGATATAGGTAGAGGCTTCACAAAGAACCGCATGTACAGAAAGCCCCTATAGTTCTGTGGACTGTGAGCATTTTGCATTTCTCAAGGGTCAACTGAAGCCATGCTGATTAATGTCTGGTAGGGGCCCGACGAGCATTTTGATAAAGGGGTTTCAACCCCTTCCTGAGCAAACCATGTCTTCTTAGAAAAATCAAAAGAAGTTTTGAGCATCCTTCTCAATGCCGATGCATTCTGGTTTCCCACAAACCAGCGCTGATTTCTTCAGCAGATATTTCCCAACCAAGTCGCTCGCCCAATCGCAATCCTTGTGTCGCCGGTACTACTATTAATTCAAAGTCCCCGCAGCGTCCGAATATGCTTAGTATTGATTTCCGGGGTGTACATCGCCCTACATGACCACACATCTGCTGCAGCACCCAGCACTTTCATTATAGTCACCCATCTCCATCTTCTGACCTGGGGTATGCGAACCCATCGCAGGGGCGCCTGATCCGTAAGATGACATCTCTTTGTTATATCGTCTGATTTCGCGTACAAGGTCATAGAAAGCATTGTCGACATTGATCCTAGATTTGGCCGAGGTTTCGATGAATTTGCAGCCGAACGATCTCGCTAGCGATTCGCCCTCTGTACGCAAATTAGCCCGAAACATCATATATGCCGTACTCAGTCTTCGTACCTTGCTTTGATACCTGCCTCTCTGCATCAAGATCGCACTTGTTTCCAACCACAATGATCGGGAAGTAGTCTTTGTCCTTGACGCGCAATATTTGTTGTTGGAAGGTCATGATTTCTTCAAAGGACTGCCGTGATGTGATCGAGTAGACAAGTAAGAAACCTTCTCCTGTTCGCATGTATTGTTCCCGCATTGCCGAATATTCTTCTTGACCCGCAGTATCCAGCACGTCAAGCAGCGCCACCTCTTCGTCGATGACACATTGCTTGCGATACGAGTCTAGAGCAGGCATTAGTCAGGAGCACATCTTGCCGCCAGTTTGAGATGAAGACCTTCTATCGTTGGGTCATATTCGTCGACAAAGTGACTTTGGATCAGCTGGATCGTCAAACAGGACTTTCCCACGCCGCCTCCTCCCACCACGACCAGTTTGTATTCTCGTAGAAACTATTTTGTGGTCAGCCGCAAAAACAAAGCCAACCACGATAAGGTTGCGCACTTTAGAGGCCATTGGTCCGATAACAGATTTATGTCACGACAGGGTGCTGATGGGCGAGATCTCCGTGACTGGAAGCCTAGAGCACGAAAAAGAACACTTTTAGGAGCTTTCACTTCGCCAGCTTGTGGCTTCGTTGAAGGCTAGGATAAGGCGAAATGGATCGGCAGGCACGACGAAATGGGAAGTGGAGAAGCAGCGATGTGCAGCCACGAGGAATGGTAAATCGTTTGAGGGTTGGTCGAGATGCAGCTGGGGAGTGACGATCGGAGGTGGAAAATTCTGGAGGTTATGGAAATGTTGGAGACTTCTGGTCAAATGTTCGCTGGATTTGAAAAGTGAAGGGTGCCAACTAAGGAGGTGAGGTGTGGTTGTGGTTGGTGGTTTAGAGGGCAGTCCAAACTCCAACTTTCCTCGTTTGGGCCAGGGGGTTGTGTGCTGTCTGTGTGTCTACTACTAGTTACGGTCTCTTTGCAGCGGAGAGCTTGACCTTCTAACGAACTCCGTCAAGCACTACTGCTAATTTAGCCCTACATAGTCCGTAGTAGCTTAAATGAAAGCTGCACAACCACTTACTTAGAAAACAGAATGTTTGCCCTTCGACCATCATCCTTTTGAGTCCAGCAACCCATCTGGGCACTCTGTGTTATGGGCGACTCACCGCTGTCTCGCCCCACGAAGCCTGTTTCAAGCCTCCTGACTCGCTTGACGTTCTTGACCTGCCTTCAGGTCGCCTGCTTTAGCTCTAGCTGATTTCTCACTCTCACAATTTTATTCGCAATCTCTCTACCTTAACTATTTTATACTCGCGCTTGTGGCGGCCTCGGGCATATTCCCCACCCCAAAAGTGGTTCATGCCGGATCTTTTTAGGCCTCAAGCACCAACCAGACAGTGCTTCGATCTGTTTCCCTTTTGTTAGAGTAAGACAACAACCGAATGAGCTGCTGGGATCGAATGCAATATGAGCACATGAAGATCAATCCATGATCGGCTAGATCTGGCTCTGAGCATACAGATCTCCACCAAATCTGGTCTTCCTACTATTCTACCACCGAACTCGCTGCAAGGGATTAGCAGGGGAACCTATGAACTCCATTACATGACTACTTCCACGTGTGCGGGTTGTACCCGCAAGCACGTGCTGCAACGGTCGACCGGGGAAGTCTTTCCAAATCCCGGAACAATATCAACTATGACTTAACAAGCCATAGCAGTGAAGAGCTCTGGACGTAATTAACGGTCCGGCGCTGACACCAAAGTTTTTCTCTTGTGCTTGGCTGTAAGATTCTTTCTACTGGACCTTGTCTCGAAGTATCTGGACCCCTAAGCAGCAGTGTCGAAAGAGCGTCTCATCAACTGCGGCGAAAGGCTTTGAGCAATCGGGAGCTGAAGCTTACACCTAAGCAACTTTTCGATCGGTAATAGTGATTACCCTGCTTCATGATGCATGTCCGGAAATATACTGGTCCATCTCCGAAGAATCACGGGTCTTTGGGACCTTTTGACTCCGCCTCACTTGGACTATCATCATCCTCTTCGTTGATGACCCTCCTTCCCTCTACACCTTTCTCGACCTCGGGAATCAAACTGTCCATAAATTCCTTGTTTCTTCCAACCAAGGTCACCGTATTATGCGCCTTTCCCCACCTTGGATAACTCCCTACCTTTACGCCTTTTGGCTCAACTTTGGCGGCCAACTCTGTGAGGTATGATGCTACAGCACTCTCTGCTAATGGTGTCGAAAACAGTAGTCTGTATATGCCCTTACCCTCCGGATCTGTCAATCTTGGAAGGAGAAGCGGTTTCATTCCATCAAGCAGTGCTTCAAAGAGCCGTGGCACACCTGGCAGAATATGCACGTTTCCATTTACCACAGTTATTGGCACCCATAGATCTTCACTCACGAAAAGCACCTGTTCTTCGTCTGATTTGGTCTCGTCAATCGGTAATTCTACCATTCTTAGCTTCGCAGTAAGCGCAGCGGACGGCTTGTCCCATGAAAAGTTGGGCTGAGATTTATGTGGTTTCGATATCCTCTTCATTTTCTCCAATGCTTTTTCGTGGAGCTTCAGCTTCAGGTTAAAGGCTTTCGCTATTGATTGATATGTAATGTCGTCGTGTCTATTGAGCATTAGGTGATTGATCTGGAGCGGTAAGGGTGGATAGGCACACGTTGGACCAATCCCACCACTGGTGACCACAAAATCATAATTTCTGCTCATGCGCCTGGTTGCCTCGATAATCTCTTCTTCATCGTCACCAATCACCTCTATGCGCTTCAGCGCCATGCCCAGCGAGAAGCAGAACTTTGCCATGTATGTGGAGTTTGTATCGATTGTCTGTAGGATGCAAGGTGCCATTGATCAGCATATATAATGCCGGCATCCGAGACATCAAGTGTACCTTTCCGCCTAGAACTTCATCTCCAATGATGATGCAGCCGGCAGTGTGTATCATTCTCTGCCCATCGCTGTTGAAGGCTGGTTTCGATGATGTCATGGTGGTCGGAGAAGATGTGAGAGCAGCAGCTGATCTATGGGCGTAATTTGGGAGAGGACGGGAAAGATGACGGGCGACTTGACTGAGGCGAGAGAACATTGAGCGAATGAATTTGGAGGGCAAACCGGTAAAGGGGAAGAGCAAGCTGGAGAATGATTCCAGGGCGTCGACAAAGTCGATTGGCACCCCTGTACATTATTTTCGCAACACTGTACTACGTAAATAGGCTAAGAGGTGCGGGGAGGGTTGCGGAGTGATCTGCGTGCATGTCGAGACCCTGAGACAGGAGAAACGAAACCTGTACACGACGAACATCATCTAATATGGTAACCACTCTGACCCACATATCTAGTCTTCTCTAATGATGTCAGTCAGAATCACGACTGTACACTTTTTCACCGGAAACGAGAGACAAGCTCCGAAAGTTTCGTCTGGGAACTTCAAGGGCGAAAGATGCGCAGGCTGCCATCTGTACTCACCACCTATTTCCATGTCCCACCTATTCAAGACTAAAGGTGTTGAATAGCTGACTGACATGTCAAGATATGATCGATGCGAAGACCCAAGAAATAAGACCCGCAAGCGATGAGACATATTCAGATATGTTGGACTTGGCGGATGAGCTTCCTGATTCGAGTCCAAGATTTGTGCTATTAAGTTATCCTCTTACATTGGTACTTTTGCTATCCCCCCCTTTGGGGACGCATATGGTTATTGACAGTCGGGTTTAGCCTTCCGGAAGGATGTCGGTACCATACGTACTACTGTACTATCTACCAGAGAACTGCAATCCCAGTTTGAGGATGATGTATGCTGGGGCCGTGGAACTGATGCGAAGTACTGTAGAGGTCAACCGAGTTATTGAGATACAAAGTGCAGAGGAGTTGGAGGGCATTGAGAAGAGGTTGGGTGTTGGGGAGGAGTGATGGGTTGGACTGCGGGCGAGAAGGATTGGGAGTTGGAAGATGTAAGGTTTCCAAGGCTGTCTGGTGGATCTATTGGACTAACGGGAGGCGACGATGGGCTATGGTTCCAGTCTTGAAACCTTCTCAGGCTGGAATATTATAATTCTTTACAAGACAGAGCTTCGAGCGTCATCAACCAAGAAGCACAGCTCAACTTACAGCTACTCATCACCAGCCACTGAATGTAGATACTGTGTTATTATTCTATACAAGCCCGAGTAACTTGAATGTGTTGCACGCTTTCATAGTTCTATCTCTATTAGAATTATTTAGGGGTATGACCTTGGCAAATTGCCTCTTCTAGTACTAATGGAGTTGCTGTTTTGGACGAAAAAGGTGGAATGGATATGAAAGCGTTTGAGCATTTAGTTTTCGCAGAACAATGACCAAAGGTATACTGGAAACGAGGACTCAGTGCTCAATCACCATTAAAGGTGATTGTTGATTTTAGATTCAAATTTTTGATCACAAGTTCAGGTTGTATCCACCTTTCCGGCGTGAAATGACCGAATTAATCATTGGCTGGTAGCCGCGCGGCAGATATAAGCTTATCATCTCCACCAACAAGAAGTCCATAGTTCGACCTTAAACCTTTTAAGCTCACATTAGTGGCGGCATTGACAGTTATGATAAGTACAACATTATTACAAATAGCTACATTTTAAATTTCATTATATTTCATAAAGCACTAGTAGAGATATAAGCAAAATAGGAACATAATTGTTAGATTTGCGTTGCAATGATTTCGTGTTAGTATTACGTGGTTGCCACGCGCTGCGCGCGGGGCTTACAGTGGAGTGCAACCCCCCGTTGGTAGGTACCAGAGGGGTGCACCCATTGGGCCACTGCTACCACAGTAATTAATGTCACTCATTCGTTAGTGATAGCTTGTAACTACAAGATATAACGTGACCAAATCACTCGATTAGGACTAGTCTATTCTATTCAGTATCAAGTGCACATTCCATTAACATCAATGACTGCCTCGCACCTAAAACTGGCATTGACTTAAGCAGTTCTAAGAGATAAGCTGTTAATACAGTATTCCAAGCAACTGTTATGGCCTCTCGTAGCTCTTTGTAACCCTGTAGCGTTTGATATTGACAGCGAGCTCATAGCATTAGGGAGCTTTTAAAGGAGACGTTTTGGTACCCTGTTACTAGTGTGCGGGTGACGTTAAGTATGCCTGGTACCGTAGTAGACACAACATACTCGGCTAAGCGGCATCAAGTCAATCTTCTGCATCTGCCCCCGGGATCTGCAGTTGGGTGGGTAAGTTACGGGTCGAGCGGCACATCTTTCGAGTCGCACAAATGCAGATGTCCCTGAGGTGTGACGCATCAGGATATGTTGAAAATGAATGTTTGAAGCAAAGGATGTAGTACAGGTTTAACCTTGATGCGCAAATGCCTTACATAGTATACCGACATGGTGAAGTACCAGAAATGACATCGTCGTAGCGCCAGCTCTTGGACTAACGATTGTCGATACTTATCAAACAGACGCCCTCCTCTAGTACTTGGAGTGAGAGGCCAAGTCACTCTTGTACCTAATTGTCACGTGCCGGTTCCGTTAGCTCTACCTTGGCGCCGCTGCTTCTTAGATTAGCTCTTGCTGCTTATCAGCTTTCTCTCCTCCTTGCACGTTAGAATCAATCAAGTTACTCGATCCCATTGCACTAATACTGTTTAGCCCCTCTCATTCAAGGTCGGCCTACCCCAAACGGCTTGGGCCATAAAATTATGAACGCTAATTTATGGCGCTACTTGGAATGAGCTCCGCGACGATGCGTGTTACTATTAGTTTCTTTAGGACTAACCCATGATTGCCTGTCAAAGGCGAAGGAGCGTCAGTGTGCAGCTTCACGTGGAGCAGTAGTTCGTAAAATTCAGGAATACAATGTTTGGGACGAAGAACTCCAAGAGGTTGTTTGATATGATAGATTGCTTCGGTGTATATACTACGGCTACAGGCCTCATTTTTGTACAAACGTGGTTTTTACATATCTACCCCTGTCACTATTTTGCACGAATTTTGCTCATCCTGCAAATTCTGCTCATACTACTCTGTATGTATTCTGCCAATTCTGCATAGATACTAATGAGCCTAATGATAGCACAAGCTACGAGCGGCTATTGATGATTCATAGGATGCTGTGTCTTTTGATTACCCTGCTTCAGTAGATGTAGTGACAGATGCTAATGGAATGTAGAAACTTGATTTTAGGGACTAGTCTTATTTGGGCCATTCTGTGGGCGCCTATACTCAGTTCTGCATAGTACGATTTGTACGGATACTAATGTTTTCAGCGGGGGTACAAAAATTAGGCCTGTAGCTGTACGGAGTAGTAGACTGCGAACCGGTTGTTCTGTAACTATTGGAAGCCGTCTGCCAGCGGAATGGTTCAGATCGGAGGCGGTCCAAAGCCACTTGGTCTCGCATCTCTTCGTTTCAACGCCGGGGGAAAAGTCAAAAAGGCAGCCTAAAGCGCCCCTAAGTGACTGCAAGCTCCACAATAATCAGGGATTTAATTGGCACCACAAGAAGAGGTTGCAGCTGGCAGCACGTACCAATGCAATAATCGGTAACTTATGCCTGGCTTCTGACAGGACGTGGCTGACGCTTACCATGAAGACCGTCGTCCTTTTAATTGATATGCACCCTACATGGGTGGGCAACATCTTCTGTTCTTCCATTGACTTTATCCACTGGCCAGCTGCTAGAAATTTTCATGGCCGGCTTTTTAATGATCAAGAAGTACTCCCTAAGTGCTAGGTGCATCGCGATCAAGTGCCAACCCCACTTGACGATCTCTTCCCTCTTGAATTTTGTGTGACCCATACCATTGGGAAATGCAGGATCGTGAGTGCTTTGAGAAGACGTCTGCCAACATCCATCCCCAAAGCTGTCGTCCTGCCTCGACCTTGTTCGATTCCGTGTATCACAGCTCAACAGCGTACTTCACTTTGCCTCTCCGCACGTGGCATTTGTCTATCAAACGCGGCCATCCGAGCTGTCGGGCTCTGTACGACAACCCACAGTCCACAAAATCCTTTCCACACCCTCGCCTAGAAGACCCGCAAGATCGGCACCTATGGGAGAAAGATGAATCCTCCCTTGAAGTCTGAACAGCCACTGACCAACTGAGTTGGTTTCACGAAACTTCCGGATGCTTTTTGTCAAACCTGCCTAGGGTTGTTAATCCAGTCAGAACCGGTTTTTGCACAGAGCTACGCATGGATGACAGATGACTATTGTGTATATTAACAGCAACGATAACCACATCGACAGTCATGAGTCAAGAGGGGCGCGGGAAAAATGGGTTTGGACGCTATATTCGACGATTCAAAGCTCTTCTGCGAAGGGGTTCCTCAGCTCGAGGATCAGTTGCAAGCCCTTCAAGCTTGACTGCAGCTGAAAATCCCTCAGTGACGATCAGGAACAGGTATGTTTCGCGGACAGGATGACATTTGTGAAGCATACTGAAGCGTTTTAGTAATATCAGCGGTAATCTTCCTCCAGCTCAAGATATGCCATCACCTGCAGCCGCAGAGGCAACGTGCCACCAGAGCACGATTCACATGCCTCTTGATGCACGAGGTACCGAGCAGTACAACAGGTTCAAGGCAATGTTATCAAAATACAACATGGAATTCAACGAATCTACATGGCCAATCAGGCCTGCAATGCAAAATTCCCGAGTCGAGAAGAGCATACGAATGAGGGTCAGAATCATATGCCACTATTGCCGGACTCACTATACCGTGTCTAAAGAATGTACAAATTGTCATCACAGAAGATGCGAGAAATGCACTCGACTGCCTCCAAAGAATAGAAATAAGAACAAGGAAGGACAGCCTGGGACAGTCCCTCTGGAGATTCCGGACAGACCCTCCTTCCTAGCCGCTGCAGGAACGGTGCTTCTCCAGGAGGCGTCAGTGAATGTTGCTGCCCTGTCGGCGGACGAGGGCGGAGACGAAGCTGAGGTGCCGTGCTCTGGGGAAAGAGCTGTTTCCAAAAGGCCAAGACGAAGGAAAGAAGTTCCAGTGGTCATGCCATCTCGGACAGGCGGACAGGATCTGATCCGAAGAGAACCTGTGCAAAGAGTCCATCGGACATGTTGCAAATGTCTGCGGCCTTTTGTCCGAAACTCAAATGCATGTCCACATTGCAGACATTTACGCTGCACTCAATGTCCGCGGGTACCTCCAAAACTCGACAAGTGGCCTAATGGCTACCCAGGCGATATCATCCCAGCAGAGCCTGAGCGAATACATCGACAATGGAAGAAACCCAGAGTAAGAGTGAGATGGACATGTCATGAGTGTCGAAAGCTCTTCATGGAAGGCGAGTACAGATGTGCCAATTGTTTACATGCCAGATGCACGGACTGCGAACGAGAGCCAGCGAGGCGAGCGAGACAGCAATTCAGCGAGGAAGCTGTCGCGGCAGTGCAAGGGAGACTTGCAGCGGTAGGTGCGCCAACAACGGAACCTGATGTGGCCGAAGCCCCAGGTGTTGCTTCTTCAAGTTCCAGGCAACAACGTGAGGAGGGAAACTTTCCCATGTCCTCTGGATGAATTGTCCACTACGTTCGTGCATTGGATCCACCATTCCTAGGTCCAGTGCTTACGATTATACGTTTTATGACATTGAACACTAAGGGAGTTGGTGGTTCTGTACATGACGATGCTGCTTGTCCCAGCAACTGATATATGCAAGCTTTGTTTTTTCTTTTCCATCGCGCCGCGGTTGAGCGACTTTCAGCAAAGTCTTTTTGGGGCAATTCACGGCTCGTTCCGTTCTCGTTTCCACAGCCAACACATGGCAGCGGTGGGCAGTCCAGTTCCTTCAACAGTTTCGCAATCAATACAGTAAAGGGCTTCTATCACACATTTTCTCTTCGAGGACGGTGACCTACGTAATCGGATACGTACTACGTACACGGACAAAAATTGGCGGCGCTCTCTCGTAGTGATACTACGACAAAGTCCTAACTAACTAGTCTTAGTATTCTCACACGGTCTACCCCAATCAATCCAGCCTCATCATACACACCTTCCCCTCTATAGCGTCCTGAAACTTAATTACTCCTGTGCTCTGAAGCCCTTGTTACACCCTTCAACACATCTCCCAAAAAGGACATTTCCAATCCCAGCATACCAGTAGCGCAATTCCAGAAGGGGGCCAAAACCCCCAATTCGACTCTATGTTACACCGTCCACATGTAGCGAGTACGAGCCAGCCGAAATCTCGGACCCGCTTCGGCCTCGGTCCCATCCCCGGCATCGGGAAGTGGGTAGATCAGCCTGACATAGCGGCGCCTTACCTGATCGAGTATTTCCTACGATAGTTAGTACGTAGTAGATCTTGTGAGGATAGCCCTCAGGAGGAAAAATTGGGGTTTTTTTGGGTGCGACGCTACACAACATGAAAGGTGTATGAGAGTGAGACAGCATAAGCAGGAATATGTGCTCATTGTTGGCCCGCTCAACGATTAGAGACGAGGAGGCTCACTTGTCTTCCTTGCAACTTACAGCCCCGCGCGAAAGTATCGGACCAAAACGCGTTATTTTTGAACACGCGTTTTTTTACACCCTTTTTCAAACAACTCCTATGGCTCAACGCAAGGCTCTGGCGCCTCTTGAAATTAACAGGAGCTATGGCAAGGAGTTATCTCCATACCAACGAGGTCAAATTTCTGCGTACAAAGCTATGGGGTTGACAAATCAAAAGATTAGTCAAAATTTGCAATGCGGCAAATCCACCATTTTTAATACCCTTGCTCAAAATCCACTGCGCAAC
>NW_006916427.1:0-15152 GCF_000464535.1 Endocarpon pusillum Z07020 | reverse complement strand
GAATCCATACTGCAAAGAAGATTATCAATTGGCTTCAAGAGGAGGGCATAGAATTGATGGAATGGCCAGCCTATAGTCCTGATCTCAACCTAATTGAACACCTCTGGGCGCAACTCAAGCAATGGATCAATGATCACCATCCAGAGCTAATTAATATGGGCAAATCGGAGGAGGATTATCAACGTCTGTTCAGAGCAATTTATGAGGGTTGGGATGCTATAGGAGAAGAAGCTGTGGCCAATCTCATCAAGAGTATGGATAGTCGAGTGAATGCGGTCATTGCGGCTAAAGGATGGTACACCAGATTCTGAATATCGACTGCCTATTTAGGAAAATAGCCCAGCCTCAATCTCTGGATGTTTCTGAACATTCTGAGCCGTTTTTCATCAGAATCCATCAAGTTGGTAACTTACTATGGTAAATTGTATGAAGATGGTCCAAAATGTTGGTGGGGTCTGAAAGTGGGGTTGGTCCGATACTTTTGTCCTAGTACTGTACCTCCTAAGTTGTGCGTAGTGATATGGTAGCCAGCCACTGTGACTGGCCGACCTTCGGAGGCTCATCAGGTTTGCCGCTATACTACTACATAGTACAGGCCAAAACACTGGTGCTGTGCTGTCAGCCAGCGAGCCCGCAAAGAATTGACCCAGAATTGACCCAGAGTTGACCCAGAATTGACCCAGAATTGACCCAGAATTGACCCAGAATTGACCCAGAATTGACCAAGGTTTGGGGCTTGGAGTTTTCCAACAACCCGGCCATCTTTATTTTCAGCGGTCCTGGATCCCAGACAAGAAAGCGAGTAAAACATCTGGTCTTGACATCGACTTGAAAGTCGTTGGTAAAACTGCACTTGCCTAGCGATCGAGGATCGGAGCCAGACAGATACATGTAACGGATGTAACGTTGGAGCCATGAGGTTGTCTGTGCATCAAGGAAAAAGGGAAAACTCCGTAGAATTACTACCGAGCACGTAGCAATCCGATTCACCTCGCGTGCAGCACGGCTTGTATGGGGTTGCCTTTCCAGCATGCTGGCTAGTAGTTAGTGCTTACTTTGCTTGAGAACGGTTTCATTGGGTGGCTTACGTGGTACTGCGTCCACGTATGCAGGCAGGAGTAAGGATGACCGAAGTCTTTTACCAGGTTTCAGGTACCTGGTACCTGGGACTTGGCTTCTCCTCTGCAGGATGGGGGAAAACCGGTGTACGGCGTTAGCAGCGGCTGGGGCGCGGAAAGGATGCTTCAAGCGCAGGGCAAGGCAGGCCGGCAGACTTGGGGCGTGGTAGGGTCTGAGACAAAGAAAAGGAAGGGGTGGGGGGCCGGGAGGCAAGTAGGCAACGAAGGACTCATTGGGAGCAGGAGAATGCTCAGGAGATTTCTTCCGTAGTGAATTCATGCATGTCATGCCCTGGTTTACGACCGTTGCACGGGATTCACGTAAGTTCTTGGACACTCTCCTCGGGGATTTTGTGTGTCATCTTCAGGGATATAGAGTTGTTGGTGGGGGCTGCGGGTAAGCATGCGTTGTGAGGGTGGGTGTTAGGGGAAACAGGCAAGCGGGTAGAGCAGGCTTGGGGGAAAAAATGTCTCGCAGCTGCATGCGTGTGCATATCCTGGTTGGGCTTTACTGCTGAGCTGGGATACTCTCGGGAATTTTCTGTTTCGAAAGATGGTTGTGGGTTCGGAGCTTTTATTTGGGATTAGTGGTGTGTAACTACTTACCCGGTTTCATGGGAGTGTCCAGGAGCCGGCTCGGGCAGGCTGGGTCAACGGCTTTTTTGGCAGATGGTCTCCACTCTTATACCCGGGCGACGTACCCTTGCAGATACACTTGCTTCCAGAAGTTTCATGTTGAGACATAAGTAAAGACCCTAGACAAGAGCGGGAAGGTGCCATCAAGAAAGACGGCTATCGGAGTTGCGGGTAGACGGCCGTAGGAGTGACAAACATCATGTCATGCCCTCTTCTCGTCTCAGGGAGAGCGGTGTTCCGAATAATCTAAAATCTGGCTCGGTGGACGAGACACGTGAAGACCGTCCGACAGAAGCTAGGCTTATCTTCCGAGTCCTATTGCCTTTGGCAGTCAGGATTGCAACCACTTTATGATGGATAATTGTAGGTGCCGTGCTCTTGGAACAAATAGGATGGTGGCTGCGATTTGTCTGGTCTGGATGCAATGCAGACTCTCTGCAAGAGGAGAATAACAGAGAGAAGTACGAAGTAACCAACTTAGATTTAACATGGAAGGCATCGCAGTCCCAGCCTCAGGAACTCATCTGTGGCTTATCCCCCCTTGCTCTTACTATTCGGATGCCTATTGACGTACTACCAAGGGTTGTTCGTAGCCTTGGCACTGTGCCACGTTCTCCCTCCGGAGTCGGGCAAGATCTTCCACGTAAACGTCTGAGCATGCAAACATACTGTTACATGTAGATCCTTAACGGCTTGCACTCATTAAGCTATTCTTCTTTTCACCATCTCATCTTAATTACCTATCACATGCCCCATCTCCCATCTTGTAGAGTAGATGCTGCCTGCGTGCCGGGATTGCTCAGTTCGAAAGGATTTTTGCATATCTTCCCACGCCTGAGGTTTGCAAAGACGCTCGGTTCGCCTTCCGCACAGTACTACCCTGCTTTAGGAAAGAGGATGTCGTCTGGAATGTCCAAGCGTCTGGAGGGCAAAACAATTTTGGTGACCGGCGCATCATCAGGGATAGGGCAATCGGTTGCCAAAGAATTTGCTCGGACATCTCCACAATCCTTGAAGATCATCTTAACCGCGAGGAGATTAGAAAAGCTTAGGGGAGTTGCAGCAGACATTCAAAAGGAAGTCGGAGATGGGGTGAAGGTCTTGCCTGTCCAATTGGACGTCAGTAAACAAGAAGAGGTAAAAAGCTTCCACGGAAAGTTACCGGATGACTTCAAAGATATCGATGTTCTAGTGAACAATGCTGGGTTGGTAAAGGGTGTTGCGCAGGCACCCGACATCCTTCCCCAAGATATCGATATCATGTTCTCCACGAATGTCACCGGGCTCATTAACATGACTCAAGCAATAATGCCAATCATGAAGCAGAGAGGAGAATCCGGAAGTGGAGATATCATCAACATTGGCAGTATTGCTGGCAGAGAAGGATACCCCGGGGGCAGTATATACTGTGCTACCAAGGCGGCAGTTCGGACATTTACAGATGCTTTAAGAAGGGAACTAATAGCAAGCAGGATTAGGGTTATTGAGGTGGACCCGGGTCAGGTCGAAACAGTGAGTCGGCCATCTAAAATTTACGCCGCAAGGTAACTGACCAGCGAATGCAGGAGTTTTCTTTGGTTCGATTTGGTGGAGACAAGGCAAAGGCCGACGCTGTCTATGCAGGCTGTGAACCCCTGACACCCGATGATGTAGCTGAAGTTGTCGTCTTCGCTGCAGGTAGAAGAGAGAACGTGGTGCTTGCCGACTCGCTTATCTTTCCCAATCACCAGGTGAGCTCGTCATCCTACCCACTGAGCTGTTACCCTCCACAGTCTGACACACTGGTCTTGTGAAGGCAGCAGCAACAGTGATCTACAAGAAATAAGCAAGCCAAGAGAGCCGGCTTGGAAGGTACAGACGGACACTACTCTGATTGGCAAAGGCAGATGGTCCGTCACTAGACTGGCGGCAAGAGATGCTTGCCCATTCATTCCGTGGAAGATTTGCAAATTCTGAAGCATTCTCTCTTCCAAAGCTTCTAGTCCATGCCTTAGGTGGAAGCAACTCTTGCGGCACTATGACCACCTCTAGCATCATATGAGCCAAGAGCCCTGCTGTCTGGAGGAATGTACATCTGTACGTGTTGGAAAGACGCTCTTAGTCACCCCATGGGCAAACGCGCACTGATGAATAGCTGCCAAGCCTCATCCAACCTATTTCCAAATTCTAATCAGTAATAACATCAACAACAACCCACTTCAACTGCCTATTTTGTTATCGAGCTGACTTTATCTAGTACTAAACTGGTCATTGAGTGATGTGAGAAGATTATTTATGAGGTTGCAGCACCAAGCATTGTCAAAATGCACTCTTTTCCTGGAGATATCAGCAATCTGTGCTGGAAAAGGAGGGTCCGCCTCTTTCCTTCCACCCGAAACAAGTGTTTTCCTCCCATCTTCAAAATGGTCTTCTAGATCTACAATAGGCAAAGGGCTGAATGCCTTCTCAAGTGGAGTATGTGTCTACCCAGTGAATGAAATGGGTCGCAAACTTCACTCTGCAAACGAACTACGGAGCTGCGGTGTTTGTTGCTTTCGATTGGTCATCATGCACTCATTTCTGATGGTCTGATAAGGAGACTCCTTTCTTTATCCTTGTTGATCGAATCATGTCGAATTTTTGTCTTTCTAAAGTTGTCATATCAAATATATCCATTTTGAGATTCACCTCTTTTGCTATCTTGCCGAGAATGGATAGTGCTGAGGTAAACGTTGATGAGGTTTAAACGGGATCACGACGAGGATGAAGCATTGTTGAGATTCTTCAGCAACGAGTCTGCGCATGTTGAGATGGCTTGTAGTGACTGTGACTTACAAACGCGCTATTACTCACCCAGAATTGGTCTTTGGCATGGAACACTATGGCTCGACATGCAATCCTCACAGTGATCAGATCAACTGTGCCACCGTACGAAGTGCTTCTTTCGATGCCATACCAAACACTCTGCGGGAGCCTGCTATTCAATTCGCAAGTGTTTTGCGCACCCTGAAATTGTTTCCTCTTTTCACATCTTGGCAGAGCCCGAAACACTTTCACACAATCAATTGTGACTGATCTGCAGGCTGGCTTCACCTAAAATAAGTGGACCTCAGCTTCACTGTCATCTACCTCCAAAAAAAAGAACATCATACTCGAGCCTCGAAAAACCATCTACACCTCAGGAAGTTATCCACGCCGACTTCTTTGCCACTCCCCATCCAGGGAGCAATTCGCTTGCTTTGTCCAACTGTGACCCGCAATACCTTCTACAAAAACTCATTCCACACTGTGATTGCTATATATCGCTCGACCTTCAGCGAGCTCACTGCTTGAAAGAAGCCGAGCTTCTGCCATCCTGCCCGAAGCTTACGCTTCTGGTTCCATCATTTCTTGCTCTACCTTCGCAGACATGGCAGACATGGCAACAAATATACCAGTAGTGCAAGCTGCTGAGCCACCAGACATGAGCCAGCGCTCTCTGGGTTCACCTGTAAGAGAGAAATCCTTTCCTTTGTGTGACCATGCACCCAGGCTGATTCCACAGATGCCCCGAACTGGGGAGCTCATCCAAATTCCAGGTTTAGGCAACGCAGAAGAGTCTTCTCCGCATCAACCAGATGTTTCAGATCTCAACTGCCACGATACGACCGCACAAACCGGCGACTCGCAGGATAATGCCAGCTCGACATTAGAAACCTCAGCTCCCCTTCCAGACGCCATTAGCCACGCGCCAGTGAATATTGATGGTTTACCCGTCGACGAATCAAGAACCATCCAAGAGCCGCTCGAGAAACCACACATCAACCGCGGCATGAGATGCGCATTACAAGCAGCTCAGACCGAATGGGAGCGTCAAAGCTCTCAGTTCCACAAGAACAAGAATATTCACCATTTCAACTTCCTTGGGGAAGGGGTAACACACAAAACTACAACTCCACCAGCTGTATCTCTTCTTGTAGCCGTGACAGGTGCCAAATCAGGTTTCGTCTCTCAATGGGGCGAACGCGGAACTGAGATCCCGGACCCACACGGATTTGCTGTGATGCGAAATGCAATGAAGCACGTTGATCCTGTCATTTACCAAGGCCCTGCTGAGATTCTGCACCTTCGAGGATCACGTCTGCGTGAGGCTGCGACGGGATTATGCAAGAACTTCTACTCGCAGCATGGTACTTGGTGGTCTGACACATATGGTGAGCACGAAGATCGACCCGAACTTGATGGAATGAATGTTCTCAAGTATGAGCCTCAGATCTTTCCTGTCAACGGCTGGTTCCAGAATTCGTCCATGATGGATCGGTGGGACCTATGCAGGAACTCAGAAAGGTTGGCAAAGGAGAAACTGCAGGAAACGCAGCAGGTTTTAAAGCGCCAGCATGCGTGTGAACGAAAGGGATCCCCTCTCTATGAAGTAATGACGACAGAAGATTTGCACCTTTCACCAAAAGAAAGAGTAGATATGCCTATGGCTGCGACATCTTCGAAGGACGGCGATGGCGCTAGAAAGGGCTATTCAGCCTGGACAGTTGACATCAACCAATTCTTGGGCAAATGCGCCAAGTGGTCTGATGAGATTGACGATGAGGACGAAGAGTCTATATCGCCCAGTCCAGCTGCTCCGCTCGGGCACCTTACTTCCGCAGCTGTTCAGATCGAAGCAAAGAGAGACCTTGAAGGGGAACCTAAAGTTGATGTGGAGCCCACATCTTCAGCAACACCAGATAGTCATGCAGCCCCTGACACCTCGCCGGTGTCGACTGTTGCTGATGACAAGGGATTGACCATCGAATGTGAGGAAGTCAATGGACGCCCATCACGACCGGCTGAACTTCAATCTGGGCCTGTGCACAATTCGATCACTCCTTGCCATGCAGATGCAAAATCGCCAGAGCATTCTCTAGAGGGTTTGACTCAAGAAGAACTTGAGGAAGAAGACAGGGAAATATATGGAGATACGGCTGCTGTTTCTGTCAGCGTCCCAGACACCCTGCGACCACTCCAGAAATGTGGGCTGGTGGATCGTCAAGATGGAGTTGAGTCGTCAAGCGAGTCTTCCGAGGAGGGAGCAGATGCCAGCAGTACTGCTCCAACCACGCCTGCGGATTCCGTTTCGCTCGGAGTCAGCTTCTGCCGACCAATTCGCGAGAAGCCAGCTGCGTTGGTACATCAGCCTCAGACTGTCCCTGCTACGACTCCTCACATCTCCTCTTTAGCTGCATCATCAGTCAACTTCAGTTTTCCGATCCGCAAAAAGCCAGTTGCGCCATTCAAGGACCTTCAGGTCGTTTCTGCCACCGTGTTTGATGATTCCTCTTTGACGTCAGCCGCAGATAGCACCAAGCCACCGATTCGAGTCAAACTACCTGGTGCTACCAACCTTCCCAAGGACACTGTCGAGAACGGCTTTGCTACCAGTGCTGAGGTTAGCTCCAGCACTTCACCTCCACCTGCCTCTGGTAGTGACATGAGCTACAATGCTCCATCACGACCATCTTCACCCCTCTTGCAAAATGTGCTGTCTGACCTGGAGGACGAGGATGGCATTGGCGAGAATGAACAGATGTCTCCAATTTCACTAAAGACACTAAATCACGTCATTCTGCCCTTGCAACTTCGGAAAAGCCCTGCTCGCCGATTAACAGACTCACCATTTGCCCCTATGGAGATGTCTGAAGAAGCTTGGCCTGCGACTGACACTACGAATGAAGAACCGTCCCCTTCAAAGTGTACAGCCAAGCCCAAAAGCGCATCTTTGGTCCTACCATCAGATGATTTCGAACCAGCCATCGTGTCTCCGAAGCAAATGCTGGGGAAGTTCAAGAGAGCCTCCTTGCTTTCTTCGAAGGGCTCTTCCATACCACGCTCCAAGTCTTTTGCCAACCTGAAAGATCTTGCAAAAGAGAATTCGTCTCCCCGATCTGTGCAACGCCAGTCATCTCTTCCATCTCATGCTGAGCTTGAGAAATTAGCCGAGCTGCCTTTGCCTAAGACCAAGTATCGGTCTAAGCTAGACAAGATGGAAGTTATCTCTGAGGAGAATGAGTCAGAAGCAGAGATGAGTGTGTCTCCCGAGGAACCTGAAGCACTTCTCACCACGACCTCGGACCCAACATGCCAGACCAAGGACGACAAGGCCCACAATGAAGATGTGACGGATGAAGACGGATCTGATGAACATTCTGATGACACCGACGTCGTCATCCATCCCAAATCGCCAGTCCGCTCGCAATATAAGCGCCCGGCTTCGAACACACCACGGAAGATGATGGGCCGGAGGTCCATTTGGTCCGATATGCCAAGCTATGCAAATAGCTACACCTCCACTGGGAACCTGGAGCCACTCGATGAAGTCGAAAGCGTCGATGTGTCAGTCGAAGGCACCGGTAACCGCGCCATCTACGCCATCGATTACTGGGCCGGCGTCTTTGAGCATGAAAACAACATCGACTTCCCACGATCAGCTCCTACCAACGCGAGCAATGTCCCGGTTTCAGCCGACCCCCTGACAGCCGCCCGCTCAGTCGCAGGAAGCGCAAGCTCCTCACCTCATGGATCGTCCAACGCCTCCGCAGAAGACACGGAGGCCACTACACCAATTTCAAATAAAGCAGCTAAGACGATCACAGATGTCCATTTCATCCGCACCAAACCCGCAACCTCAGTCTGGGGCAGGATCAAGGCGAAAGTCACGGCCCAGCCATCGCGATCATCACCGGCACCTCCGACGAAGGAGAAATCGAAGTTGGCGAAAAAGATGAAGAAGTTTTTGAGAAAAGGGATCGAGGCATTCGGTAATGGAGCGCGACCGATGGGCCTTTGATCAAACCAAATATCGGATAGCAAGTGAAGAATGATACCAGAGGTTTGAAATCTGTCGGCGGGTCTTTGAGAAGGAATAGGAGAGACGATGGTGGAGGGAGGATCAAGGAATGACTGGTTATTTACTTCCCATTCTTGTGTCTGCCCGAGCGAGACGCCGCAAAAGGCGTGGATGAACCAGCAGTACGATGCTGCGTCGATCAGTTTGGTTCCATTTTCCCTTTCGTTGCAATTCGGTTACAGACCGACTTTTGCGAAGCGACCGTCGGCTTTCCATTCCAGAGTTTTCAAAAGCATATTTAGCGATGACGATGCATTTGTGGTGTTGTTCATGGGGCCAGCTAGGCAAGGGATGTGGGAGGCTGAGTTAGGACTCCTACTTACCAAGAGGTTTGAGCGTCAGCATAGCGAAGGAGTCAGCATAGCGAAGGAGTCAGCATAGCGAAGGAGTCAGCATAGCGAAGGAGTCAGCATAGCGAAGGAGTCAGCATAGCGAAGGAGTCAGCATAGCGAAGGAGTCAGCATAGCGAAGGAGTCAGCATAGCGAAGGAGTCAGCATAGCGAAGGAGTCAGCATAGCGAAGGAGTCAGCATAGCGAAGGAGTCAGCATAGCGAAGGAGTCAGCATAGCGAAGGAGTCAGCATAGCGAAGGAGTCAGCATAGCGAAGGAGTCAGCATAGCGAAGGAGTCAGCATAGCGAAGGAGTCAGCATAGCGAAGGAGTCAGCATAGCGAAGGAGTCAGCATAGCGAAGGAGTCAGCATAGCGAAGGAGTCAGCATAGCGAAGGAGTCAGCATAGCGAAGGAGTCAGCATAGCGAAGGAGTCAGCATAGCGAAGGAGTCAGCATAGCGAAGGAGTCAGCATAGCGAAGGAGTCAGCATAGCGAAGGAGTCAGCATAGCGAAGGAGTCAGCATAGCGAAGGAGTCAGCATAGCGAAGGAGTCAGCATAGCGAAGGAGTCAGCAGATCATTCACGGCGATCGGGGCTAGATAGTCGATTGTTGGTGGCGAGGAGCTGAGAAGTTGGTGGATTTGTCCAGACTGTGAGAATCGAGGAACAGTTTTGTGTTACAGGGTTGGGAGATGGGTGGATGAAGACTCAAGTTATGTCTAACATTCAGAGTTATGTGAGAAAAAAAAAAGCATTAAAAGATTCAATTGAATATGATATTTCTTTGGCCGAGACCGTAGTGAAATCATTACTTTCGTTTATACTTAACCTTCGTGAACGCTGTCTGAATAAAGAAGTGAGCTCATACAGTGACACTGGAGCGGATAGCTGTAACTATTCTGTAGACGCACGTGACACTGTTTAATAATAATGAAACCGAGATATTTTCATATTTCTTGCATAAATATATTTGAAATGTCATAAAAGTCGTCATATCTTAAAGTAAGACTACATCTATTAAGTTTTGAGACATCACGATCAGTGCTAGTAGTCCAGATCGTCCGCCAAGCAGGGATGGCTGTTACGCATAAGAATCTAACCCTATTAACTAGTATCCAGCGCCACCTTTCCTATCCTCGGCCTATCTTATTTCGTACTCGGGTTTTCGCCATTTCAGTGATAATGCAGCCAAGAAGCAGAAGCCAGATCAGCCGCGCCCTGATTGAGAGAACCAAACACGACATCTATCCATTCATCTCGCCATCTTCCAATTTAACAGGTTGCACAAATGGGAAAATTGTGCTGGGTACCGGAAGCAGCGGAGGGATCGGAAGAGTTAGTAGTAACCGCCGACTGCAGCAGAGGTTTTGCGATCCAGTTGCTCACCTCGCTGCGCTAGGCTGCAGCGAAGCACTTTGCTCTTGCTGGCGCCAAGGTTGTTGTGATTACGGGCCGCAATGAGACATCCCTCCAGCAGACCAAATCAGCCATCCAAGCAGAAGTCCCCAGCTGTGACGTTCTTGACGTTCTGCTAGACATCACTGACGAGACCGCCGTGGGAGGTCTCTTTAGTAAGCTACCGGCCGTTCCCGATATCTTAGTCAACAATGCGGGTACGCAAAGGTCGTCGATTCGTCGAAGAGCCTCGTTGACAGCGATACCGATGATTGGTGGTCCGACTTTGTATGTATCTCGAGGTATCTTTAGCCAGACACAGATGATTGAATATTTTCAGGAAGTCAATGTCAAAGGGCTGTATCTTTGCAGTCGAGCATATCTCCGAGCTCTAGGCGGAAGGTCTGGCGTCATTGTAAATGTTTCGTCCAGCGTCTCCGTTGGCCCTGCGGCTGGCAACTTGAGCTCCTACGCGTCAGCCAAAATCGCCGTTAACAAGTATGTCAGACCCGCCCACGCTTTTTCACAGTGGCTTCGTGATTCTGTAGGAAACACTAACGAGCCTACCGTAGAATCACCGAGTTCATTCATGCGGGTACGTACGAGCTAGCACCGCAGAGAGGTCACACTAGTCTATGTACCATGGACTTACTACTCACAGAGCACCATGAACAAGGGACGCGCTGCATTGCGGTGCGTCCGGGTGGCATTGCCGATACGGGTATGGGAAATAACGCGCCTCCGCACTACAGGCATCTTCTCCACGACACAGGTAAAGCATCCTCACGCTCTGGTGTTGGGAGTTAGCAGGCTCACCGCGCATGACTAGTGAACCTTGCAGCTGGAACGATCCTGTACCTCTCCACGCCTCGAGCAGGATTTCTCGACGGGCGATGTGTGTTTTCCAACTGGGACATGGAGAAATTGGAGGCCATTCAGGAGGACATTACCAAACAGGACCTACTGAAGACGCGCCTCGGACTCGCGGACGGCATGAAAACAGATCTGGTGTTGCCTCAGTATCTCAGCCGTGCTCTATGGCTTACGTAATGAGTGGTGCGCCAGCACGTCTGAGGTCTCAACTCAAAATTACGTATAGGTTGTCATTCCGCCCCACAAAATAAGCGAGCTATACCCTTTTGGGCGAAAATTACGTGTATTATCTTGTAATTTGTAATTTTACGTAAAATCCAACAGATCTCATAGCTATTTCGCACACAATCCTATGCAGCTATTTCGCGCAGGATCCTACACAGCTTTCTACGCAGAATTCGCAACTATTTCGCGCAGGATCCTACACAGCTATTTCGCAGAATTCGCCGCAGAGTTTACTGCCAAGAAATGCCAAGAAATGCCAAGAGCTGTGGTTGAATGTGGTCAATTTTACACAGGTGTATATTGAGCACACTGCAAGACATATTCGAGTGATTTGAAATCTCCCCGGCGGTTTCAATGGGTTATAAGAGCCACCGGATGTACAAAAAACATCTCGATGTTGGTTGGTAGTCGCTGGCGAGGTACTAAGTTTTGGGTACTTTAGCGACGTTGATGATAAAGATGAAGTCTAGCTAGAACAACAAAGAATTAGAAGATATTATTAAGTTTGATTGATAATGTACTTATTGTAACGATAGCTATGGATGGGCTCTATGTACATGACGAAGCGTGAGAGGAGAGAAGCGAGAAACAGGGAAGCAACGCTCTATCCCCCTCGCTGTTATTTGGATGCCTATTAGCGCGCCAAGGATTTTTGTGGTCTTGGCACGTACAACTCCAAAGATTCTCTAGAATCAACCCATTTGCTCTATCTTCGTTATGACGCCACGCAAGTCACAACGCAAGCGCAAAGCTGTTACCATATGGGAAGAAAAAGATGCTCCTTCTGCAGCTACTGATCCAAAGATTCCGCGAAAAGCTGACCGAACAACGTCAAAAACAGCGCTGCAACCTATTGCAACTGGCCCTCTTCCAAAAGCCGCCGAAATAGACCTACTCTGCCTCCCAGAGCTTCCTAATATCAGCCTCCACTTGAATTGCGTTTCAAATGCTCAGAATCAAGAGCTACAGGCCTATCAGAACTACAAACGTTTCAACAGCTATTTACCCAAGAGGTAGTAGATATAATTGTTAAAGCAACAAACAGTTATACAGCAATACGCGAAAAGAGGCCTAATTAACAGAACATCCTCAACAATGGAAATCAGTTAATTCAACTAATATCTAGTAATATATTAGATGTTTACTTTATATAGGAGAGCACAACGAAAAGGAGTACACAGTTTATTAGTTTGATTTATACTGTTTAGGCAGATTCTTAGGCTTAACACGCTAGGAGCAAATTTATTACTATTTTTTACTTCGAGATAGCTCTCTCTCTCTTTAACAGAATAATGAATTATTTACATAAGAAGCTTAAGCCTATTACAATTATAATCAGGCAGAATTACAAGCAAAATTAGTCACTAAGTACTTATATCTATATTAATAAAGTAATAATTTTATTTTAGGGCAAAAGTAACTATATAATTAAATTACTAAATAAGCCTATTGCTAAGGAATATAAAGTATAAGTCCTTATAAATAATAGCTATATATATAATTAGTTATAATATAGTAATAATAATAGCCCTAAGGATATTCCTAAACATAATATTATAGTTAATTAATTAATTTTAATTAGTCTAAAAATAATATATTTAGTACTAATATATACTTTTATTATTATCAAGAGAGTTATATAGTACTAATATATACTCTTGTTATTTAATTAACAGAAAGGCTATATAAGTATTATTATTATTACGTTTATTATCTTTATTTAAATAATCTCTTCTTAAATATTATTATATGTCCGTGCCCCTTATCTCGCTGAGGCCAGGTACAGACAACTATGGGTACCTGTCGTCAGTGATAGCTAGAATAGCGGCGGGGAGCTGGGTCCGAGATGAGCTCTGTGAGCCATGATCAGTGCCACAGGGAATATAGTCCTTAGTGTAGGTCACAGGAGAATTCGTAACATCACCCCCTCTCTATATGTAAGCTCCTGCGAGCGTAGGTCCTTATAGTGCTGTGGTAGGGCAGGGATTTTTATAGTAGTCTTATAACGGTTAGGCTCTTATAAATCTTTTTAAGCATTTCTAAGTGACTATAGACATCTATAGGCATTTATAACTAGCTGTAATTTCTTTAACTTGTTATAGGCGCCCCCTTAAGAGGCTAGGTATTTAGGGCAATATAAGGCATGACTATAACGTTTATAGAATTCTTATATAATCTTAAGGATATAAAGGAGGTAAGCTATAGGCTTCTAAGTCATTTTATTATAGCTAATTTATTTAACTCTAAACTAGAATAGTCTTCTAAGAGTTAGTATATTTATCTTATCTTTATAAAATAATAAATAGCAAAGTACTCTAGGTTAGTATTACTAAAATTAAGCTTTAATTCTTTAATTAAATTTATTTAATTTAAATAAATCTCTTTATTAATATTATTTAAATATATACCTTATACCTAACTTATTACTCACTTAAATTGCACCCTCTTTATAAGCGAACCGCCTGCCCTCTAATAATAAATAACTTACCTAAATCCTATAGCTTTCCACTTCTTTTTACTCCCCTCTCGCTCTCTTTAATGACAGAACGCAAAGAGCCAGCCTTCTCAGCACAATCAAAAAACTCGAATCTTTGCCCTTCCTCCTCTCTCTGTTACCTGATAATCCATTACTCTCTCTCCTTACCCCTTTTCTTCTAGCTGTCTGTACGTACTTTCGTACAGCCCTACATAATCCATCCCTAGTCAAGACTAGACTAGAGAAAATTGAAGCCCTTATCTTAGGCATCGACTAGAAAGTTATCCCCGGTCCTGCGAGCTACATATAGGTAATCTGTACTAGTCTCGCAAGCGCTGTCGTCCCTTGTGTGCCCGCTTAATTAGAACCTTCTTATACTGATAATTAAATCCTAGTTAAGGTCTTCTTAAAAGATGCTTACTTACTTAAATCCTTTTTCTTTAGACAGATTATAAAAAGGCTATAAATAAAAGAAAATAACCTTACTAATACCCCTAATATAATTATAATTAAAAAGCTATTAAGTAGTGACCTTATACTCTAAGCTAAAGATGCTTTAGTTAAGACACACTTATAATTAAACCTTAATTAAACTAATAGAATCTACTTATTAACTAAGGTCTATATCTAACTCTTTATTATACTTATTTATAGTATTAGTATTATTAGAAAAAAGGATATAACCTTAACTTCCTAGCTAGAAATATTAAGGCTAAAAATAAGAAACTCTATTCTAGCCTTTTAATTATAAGAGCCTCTTAGCTTAAGAGGCTTAATTAATTTAAGGCTTTCTCTTTCTTAATTATTAAAGTTACATATTTCTTATATATAAACCACATAATTTCTAAAGAGGTTATTTTATAATATAAGATTAAGACTACAGAGCTATTTAATAAGAAAAGCCGCAAAAATAAGGTAAAATACAGATATTATAGACTAGGTTATAAAATATAAGATTATACTCTTTTGTCTAACTCGTAGGCTATTCGTAAGCGCTATACTATATACTCTAGCAGGAACTACAAAGCATGATTATTTGCCTGCCCGGCCTAGATTAAAGATGTGAAACGCGCTACTATTATAAAGAGCTAGAAACTGCTCTTTTACCTTTCTCTCCTTCTTTTCTTTATTTTTCCTCCTTCCTTTATCTTCCTATTCATCCCTAGCTCTTAAACATCTAATTACAGCTGCCCTCTCAACTCAGAATCACTTATAGGATAGACCCTTGTAAAAGGAGGC
>NW_006916426.1:0-6419 GCF_000464535.1 Endocarpon pusillum Z07020 | reverse complement strand
TAATTTATAGGCTTTAAAGAATAAGTAATCTAATTTATTAGGCTTTCTTAAGGCTAGTGTATAAGCCTCCTAAAAAGCCTAAGGGTGGTATTCTAGTAATATATAAGCGGAAAACAAGTAAATAAGTATAAGTATAAGCTAGTTAATATATGCTTAGAAGATTCTGTTAGGGATTCTATTATGGCCTAGGGCTTTGTCTGCCCCTAGACACCTAATAGTGTTTTATACCTCCTTCTTAGTAATGGCTATTAGGTAGTAGTATACCTATAAGTATATTATAGCTTTAATATTATTAAGAAGTCCCTCTAGTAGTAGTGAGAAAAAGGCAGCTTTAAGCATCTTAACCTAGTTATTAAAGATATATATTATAGCGTCCTAGGTTACTAGCGATAAAAACTTAAGAGAATCTTATAGGTAATAGCTATTAGTTCTTGCCTATTTAATAAGTTTCTATAAACTTTTAAAGTCAGTATAAGTGTGTTTAATTTCTGTTTTCAAGTTGATCTACTTAGCTTTATTAATAACTCGCTTTTTATAATTATTAGCTTATTAATATTATGTTTAGTCTTCCTCCTATTTTATTAATATCTATATATAGTAAAGTCAATAAGTATTCCTTATTATCTCTAAGCACTCTAGAGTCTAGAAAGACTTGCTATAGGCATCTTGTTAAGCCTACAAGACCTCTTTATTAATAATCTTATAGAGGTAGTTTTAGATCTCTGTTATATAGATGTTAATTGTCTCAGGCGTGTTAAGGGTCCTCTTAAGAAGTGCTATTAAAGTTAGTTCCGCTACTTTATTTATGTTAATAAGTTTCTAGGCCCTTTTTAGCCTCTTTATATAAGGCGTATTCTTTATATGTAATTAAGTTAAGAAAAGGAGATGATTAGCTAATTAGTATAGACTGTATTCTACTTAGTAGTAGTCAAGTTGTAAGATTAATATAGCAGAGATATAAATACTAGGTTAATAGTTAAGTAGAGGCCCTGCGCCTTCTAGATAATAGTGCTTAAGAGGAGGACTAGTTCTAATCTAGCGTTAGTAATAAGATTAATTAGTTGCTCTGCTGCTTTATGCTTAGTGCTATATAAGGTTTCGCCCTAGTATGAATAATATAGATTAAAGTCT
Organism: Endocarpon pusillum Z07020; assembly: GCF_000464535.1. Classification (NCBI taxonomy): domain Eukaryota; kingdom Fungi; phylum Ascomycota; class Eurotiomycetes; order Verrucariales; family Verrucariaceae; genus Endocarpon; species Endocarpon pusillum. Next base: position 5,288 of record NW_006916426.1, on the reverse strand, counting down.
CCTAATAGAATATACTCCCCCAGCCTAGCTAGAGGGTTATAGAGCATTATTATTATAAGAAGCACCTTTATTACTAAGTATAAGGCAGATAACCTATTATATACATTATAAATATATATTATTATTAGCTTATTATTAAGTCATATTCAAATTACTAGCGACGTAATATCAGGAGACTTATAATAGACCTTTTAGCTATTAATATCTATATTATCTTTAATATAAAAGCATACGCTAGTATCTTTTCTTAGGTTATAAAGTAAGGTAAAGCCCTTTTTATAAGCGCTAAGTAAGGAATTCATTTATAGATTATATTATAGCTCCTAGATGACTATAATGTTATAGTTAAGAATATAGTCGTCTTTAAAGAATAAGATTATAGTGCCTACTTTCTTTTTGTGTACATTATACTATAGAATTACTAGTGTTTTAATGTTTAGTATATTATAACTTCTTTATTAGGACTATTCTTTTAATAGTTATTAGGGTCTATAATAATAAACTTCTTAAATAGGCGGTTATGTTTAGCCTTTATAAAGGCCCTTTCCTTAATCTCAGCATTTATAATCTGCTGTAGGCTATCGCTTCTTAGACGTCTTATTAATAAAGCAAGAGGTATTATTATGCTACTATTATAATTAGAATCTGTTAAGTTGCTAACAGGGCACATTCGCTTTATAGTCTCTGTTAGAGCGCTCTAGGGCTCTGATAAGAGTAGAGCATATTAATAAGATTAAGCCCTTAATTATTTGTTCTTGACTAGGCGTAGTTTCTTAGCCTATCTTACCTCGCAGGAGGGCGATCATACTTAGTAGCCCGGCTGTATACAGACCGCATAATAGTAGCGATCCGGAGCCGATTTGTTAAGACAATCCTTAGTATTATAAGAGGCCGTATAGTGTCTATAGTGTGTGAGTTGTCTACACTGTTTGCTTTAGTGCCTATATTCTTAACAGTTATAGCACTAGGTTGGGCGGGTACATGCGAATTGTTTGTAGTGCTTGAGCTCGTAGTCGACTACAAACCTCTCAGCTAGCATTCGATTTGCTATCTTAGCAGTTTCTATTTTAACTAGGAGCGAAGAGAATCCCTTCTTGTCTTTAATCACCTTAGCTGACCAGCCTATCTTAACAATCTTGATATCCTTGTGTAGATTGCTATTAAGCCTTTGTAGCCTCTTAATCTCCTTCTGCTGTTTGTTAGTGTCTAGCCTCTTTACTTAGATGTTGTGTATTATAATTACAAATATATAATTACTTTAAGATACTAAAATAATTAAATATATCTTTATAATTATAGTATTTAGCTTAAAACCAAAAAAAATAGTAAAAAAATACTAGTTATAAAAAGTAGTTTCTTTTATAACTTATTATTTAGTTGAGCTATAGATCTAAATAAGCTTTCTCTGAGAGTCTATAAATTAATTAAAATAAAATCTTATTTATAAATTTATAACTTTTGTTATAATAAAGTTAATCTTAAACCTATTTTTAAAAACTAATAATTTTTTTTCTTTTTTTAATTTTTTCATTAATAATAGCTCTATAAGTTAATAGTCTATATATTTTGAAAGAGCTTTTTCTGGGCTATCAAATAATATTATTTATAGATCTTTAGCCTTTTTAATTAGCCTAATACAGCTAATTTAAGTTTTACTCTTATAGTTTATTTTTGGTATTCTTAATACTAAGGCTACAGCTGAATCTTAACGAATTTTGATGTTCTTAACGCTAAGGCTGTAGCAGACTCCTATGAATTTGATGTTTCTATTACTAAGGCTGCAGAAATAATCTTACTGCTAAATGCAGGTACTTTTTAACGCTAAGCTTTATAAGGAAGGGTGATTATAATAAGGGTTAATTAGGCTTATAAAGGATAATAGTAATATTAATAACTTTAGAAGACTGCTTATAATAATATTAATCCTGATTTAAAAGCAGTATTAGCTTTAGAAGATACTATTTTTCTGCTTATTTCTATTACTTTTCTATAGCTATAAGGCTATAGTCTTTTTCTGCTGCCAACAATTATTATAGTATAACCTGCGCTATAGCCTAAAGAGAAATAGTACAGGGCATAGCATTAGCTAAGGATTTGCCTATACACGTGTAGCCAAGTCCTCTATAAGCGCTAGACTACATTCAGCCTTAGGGCTAAGGCTTGGCGCTCCGCACGCTCATATCTCTCAACGCCTCTATAGCACTTAGATAGAACAACATCGCCTTACTACACAGTCATACAGTAGTTCATACGCAGCTATTTGGTGACTCTCCTGCTTCTACAGCACCCCTATACCCTGTCCCACGGCGTTCCGTGTAACACCACGAGATAAAGTTGAGAATTGAGTGTTAGATCGGGCCTTGTCTTAATTAGCCTCGCTATAACCTTCGATATCAGAAATTATGAGAGCAAGGCTCCAGGACTGGATCAAGAGTAAGCTAGGACGCCGCAGTACGGACAACGGTTCTGTGGAGCATGGCAATCCATCAATTATCGAAACTCTGCCTGGCTTGCCACAAAATGTGGTGGGCACTTCGATCAACCCTTGGAATACGTTCAAGTCTATGCTAGTACGCAGAGGCATCATTGGCCTGGATTCGATCCCTGAAGGAAGCAACGGTATCAGTGCACAAGCTGAAAGCTTGTCAAGGCCGTCACTATTCACCTCGAGTGCTTTCAGTCGGCTTCAAACACCTATACCAGTTGAAGACATTTTCTTCGATGCGTGGATACTCTCAGTCCAGCGGATATTTATGAGATCCTTCGTCATCTTCAGTTACAGCATTTGGCTATATAATATCCATTATACTGTACTAATTCTGATCTGTATATTTGCCATCCGTTACGGTCTCCTCAGACTTGGAATCAGGACAATCTATGGGATTCCAATACCAAAAAAGCACCGTCTACTATTAGCCTTGATCAAATGGTATCCAAAATTTTGGGTATGGATCCAAATCTGCTTCCGATATTTCAGCATAGGACTAATGCAAATGGCAGGAGCATATCGCGTCGCGAGCTTGCCTGACTTCTGGTCGCCGCTCTTTCCTGACATGGTTCTGGTGGTACATATACCTCTTGATCGCAGACGGAGCCGATTTCAAGCAAAATTATCTAGAAGCCTGGCGACAGCGTGATGAGAGACTTCTTCACATCTATATTCAGGATAACCACCTCCACATCCCAATTCCGCCGACCCACAATGACAAGATTGTTTTGGAACGGATTCGACTTTTCTATGGAATGGTTCAGGTAGAGCGGGGGCTCTTGGAGCTTTTATTCCCAAAGCAATTGGAAAGGATTGACTGCGTAGAGGTATTCTATCAGTGGTCTCTTCCGATGTGAACCTATTAACTCTTGTATAGATGACTAAAGACACCTTTATCTTAATGCGTGAAGTAGAAACGCTTCAACTGGGACGCTACCAAGGCCGTCTAGTCAATCTATTTGAACATCCAGAGTTCGGAGAAAGGACAAGTGCCATTGCAGACAAAATCCATGCGCTATCGAGGGACACTATAGCATTAAACTTCGTGCGGAAATACAATATTGGCTCGATATCGATGATCCTGGCATTTCCACCGCTTGGCTCTATAATCTTTGCTACTGTCTGGATTCGTGTGTTTATCTACAGGGCGGGAACAGATATTCAAGTAATGGTGGCCACCGCTTTCACTGTGGCCTCGTATATTGTCACAGCAGGTATACTTTCCTAGTATGAAATTTAGTTCCTCAAACTGATAATGATACTGTAGGTGCCCTGATCATCGCTCTTGTCGGGTTTTTGGATGCGAAGAGGACCCAAAACGAGGAGATGATCGACAAGCTCAGTCGCAAGTCAATCGAGCCCGTTCACATTCCCATTCCAGTTTCTATCACCGTGGCTGCCACTAATAATGGTCGAAGACCGATTCAATTACCGACCGGGGCCTGGACTTAATTTCAGCCTTTACAGAGATACTCAGAAGTAGCACATTGATTCTCAGGATACGCCAACATTTAGCAGAATCTTTGCTACGTGGGGCAATTGTCCGCCGAAGTTCTGCTGGTAAATATACAGGCAGCAGCGGCCATGTTTCCAAGTCTAAATTCGCTATAGGTGGTCTAATCCTCGAAAGCACATAAATATCACAACATCACTATCACGCTTTGCCAATAAGTTGACTGGCTCCTCTGTCGTGCTTCACATGGCCTCATCCTACCTCGCGAACAAGTAGACATGATACCAACACCGATTTCTGTCGCTCACAAGAGATTCGTAAATTTTTGCAAAGATGGTACTGATTTGTCGGGTTGTGTTGGGAGCGGTATATTCGCGGCGGTATTTTCGGCGTTTGGGTCTTGGCAGGAATCCGCCATAGTAATTTGTATGTAGTGTTCCTGATAGTTTCCAACGCGCTTTTTATCTCTGATCCGAACCTTTGTTACTTCTTATACAGGTATTAAGATAGATATTCTTAGTATTATATCTTGCTCTCGTTATTGCTATAGTTACCCCTCTATAGACTGCTTATCCTAAGTGCCTAGGACATATAAAGGCACTGCTCAAAGAGCGCATATAATTCTTACTTACTTTTTTCCTGCTTACTCTTATTAATAGCAAGATCTTTAAGAATCTAAATATTTGTCAAGAGTGGCTATAAAGCTAGACCTTATTATAAGGTTTTATTATTATATATAAAAGTAATAATATAAAGTAAGTACGCCTGCAGTTTAATTTTTATTATATTTAGTAGTAGTAGTAGTAGTAGTAGTAATAAATTCTATTAACCTAATCTAGACTAAAAAACCTATGTAGGTCTGCTCGTTAACCTTCTCTCGCTATTTATATAGTCCTCCCTTCTTCCTTTCTTTCTTTCGCCCTTATACTTCCTCCTCTGCTCTGTTCTCTTCCTCTTCTGCTCTGTCCTCTTCCTTTATTCTGTCCTCTTCCTCTTCCCGGTTTCCACTTGACTCTTGTCAACGTTATTCTGCGTCTTAGTCAACGGCCCTTCTGAACTGGTCTAGGATCTTCGTACGCTGGATCATCCTGATGGCTGCCTTCGCCCCCTTCTTAGAGGTCAGGATTTCCTTGATGTCGGTCGTATACAGAGGGTGTATAAGCTCTTCTCTCTCTGTAGACTACTTAGAATAGTTTAGTAGAACATGTTTTATTGTCATGCTTTCTTTTCTTAAGTAGTCGCAGTTCAGACTTAAGATATTAGAAATCTTTATTTTATATAGAAAAGTATTAAAGCCTAATTTGCTTATATAAAGCTATATTAATAAAGCGCTTTTATATTTCTTAA
>NW_006916425.1:77605-97834 GCF_000464535.1 Endocarpon pusillum Z07020 | reverse complement strand
AAACAAATACGCAGAAACAACGCAGAAATACGGTATAACTACAAAGCGCTCAGCGCCTAATACCCCTGAGCAAAACGGCGCAGCTGAACGCTCTGGGGGGGTGATTATCAGAAAAGCGCGCTGTTTGCGTATTGCCGCTAATCTACCAGCTAATTTGTGGCCAGAAATCGTCAGAGCAGCAGGATATCTCAATAATCGAACGCCCAAGCGCTCTAGAGGGTGGAAAACTCCCTATAAGGCGCTATTAGGGCAGAAACCAAATCTATTTTATCTACACGCGTACAGCTGCAAAGCGTATCCTCTGAATAAGGATATATCGCGCAAGCAGAAGCTGCAGCAGAGGGCTCACATTAGATACTTGGTAGGCTACGATTTAACGAATATCTATCGAATTTGGATACCAAGTTTAGAGAAGGTTGTTCGAACAAGAGATGTTACGTTCGATAAGCAGCAATTCTACAACCCAGCAGAACTAAATATAGGGCAGATTCTGCGCGAAACTACTGATCAGGTTGTAGAAATTCTAGATACGCCGCATCTGACGTATACGCAGTCGAATTCGCTCCTCGAAAACGAAGATACTGACGAATTACTCGATTCTGCGCAGCCTGCGCAGCCGGCAGCAAATTCCAAAAATTCTGCGCATGAATCAACGCCTTCTAACGCTCTTCTAACGCCAGAAGCTACTCCTGATCCTCCTACGCAAAACGCACAGGTTACGCAGCCTATTTCTACATCGAATAACGCGCCTACAGCAACGCCAGCGGCAGCGCCTCCTTCTGAAAATCAATCCGATTTCAGCACTCAAAATATCCTGCCAGAGGGCACAAAACGCTCTCGAACGAGCTCGCGGCGCCAGAATTACGCCACAGCGCTCACATAAACAACAGAACTCACTCCATTCCACTCAGCATTCGCTCTAGGGCGTGAAAAGGCTATAGGAGCAAAAATAGAGGCCCTACATAGGGATACGCTGCCTGCGGAGCCGCGCACGTGGCGCCAGCTGACTAAGCACAAATTCGCGGCAGAATTCAAGGAAGCTACGGATAGAGAAATTCAAGAGCTGGCGAACAGAGATACGTACAAATAGGTCGAAAATGAGGCTATAACAGCTACGCCTCTGCCCCTGCTGTGAGTATTTAAGTACAAATTTGATACTGACAGCTATCTCACGAAATTCAAAGCTAGGTTATGCGTACGAGGCGACTTGCAATCTACTGAGCAAGATACGTACGCTGCAACGCTCACAGCACGCACCTTTAGAGCGCTAATGGCTATAGCCGCGGCGTTTGACCTCGAAATTCGCCAATATGACGCTGTTAACGCGTTCGTCAACAGCAAACTCGACGAGCAGATATTCTGCGTACCCCCTGAGGGTTACGAGCGCTCAAACAAGAGCTGGTTGCTTCTACGCGCATTGTACGGCTTAAAACAATCTCCTCTCCTTTGGTATAGAGATTTTACTGCTGCTCTTGAGGATTTAGGGCTTCATTCGATCCCTGGCGTCAACTGCTTGTTCGCCAGCGACTGCCTCCTTCTGTTCTTCTACGTTGACGATATCGCTATTCTTTACAAACCAAAGTATAAGCAGAAATTCAAGGAGTTCGAACGCCGCCTCCTCCAACGCTTCGAAATGAGATCTCTTGGAGAGCTAAAGTGGTTTCTAGGGATTCGAGTCGATAGAGAGCGCGCCACGCGCAAGCTATGGCTTTGCCAGGACTCCTATATCTCGAAAGTAGCCGCCAAATTCAACGTTAACGCTGACAGCAAGCATCCAAAGACGCCATTGCCGACTGACGATGCCCTAATAGCCGAATTAAGCGACGAAAAAGCGACCGCACAGCAAATTCTGGCTTTAAGAGGGGAGATAATACTAGTGTGCTAAATTATATAGCGCACGCAGTATCGAAATTAGCGCAAGTTTTGAAGAATCCCAGCGCGGCTCACATAGCCGCAGCAAATCGAGTTATTCGCTATCTCTGTGGCACGCGCACGCTGGCAATCGAATATTCAGGCAGAAATAGCTCGCAAGTATTCAACTGTGCTAGTGACGCAGCATTCGCAGATGATCCTGCTACTCGGCACAGCTCTGACGGATACCTATTCCAGCTATACGGAGGAGCTATAGATTGGCGCGCTAGCAAGCAGAAAACGGTCACTACTTCTAGCACTGAGGCGGAGCTGTTATCTCTATCCACAGCCGGTAGAGAGGTAATTTGGTGGCGCAGATTCTTCGACTCTATTCGCTTCGTTACGAATCAGCACGTCAAGATCCACTGCGATAACGTGCAAACTATACGTATCTTGACGAAGAATGCTGTTAAACTCGATTCGAAGCTGCGGCACGTCGATATCCACCGCCACTGGCTGCGCCAGGAGATACAGAGCGGCAAAATCGACCTAGAGTGGATACCAACCGCAGAAATGCCTGCCGACGGTCTCACAAAGCCACTCCCTGCGCAGAAGCACGCAGCATTCGTCGAACAGCTCAATCTAGTCGATATATCGACTCGTTTGGCGGCAGAGCAACAGCAGGCGCAGGCGCCGCAGCAGACAGAAACAGGGCCGGATATCAAAACTCTGCGCTATCCCTATTTAGGCGATATTTAGCAGTATCGTGAGCTTCATACCAGGCTCATTCCGGCACGCAATGACCCTCGGGGGGTGTGTTAAACTCAAAAATACAGTTTGTACTATTTTGCTACGTGTGTCACTAGCGTTTTGTTACAGATTTAATACGCGTTTTGCATCAGCCACGCATGTATTTTTGGTATCTGCGTTTCACGCTATTTCGCTTGATATAGCAACTTTGTACGTATAAATGCGCGCTCCTCACACTAAATTAGATAGAACAACTTACTATTTCCATACTGATCTATTGATTAGTCAGCACAGTTCGTCATGTTTTCAATCCCAAGTATCGCCAGATCGAACACGCGGAAAGGACTGCTAGTGATTAGTGTGCGCGGAGAAATACCTTGTAGGATGGTTTCCGGAGGAAAGGGTAAGAGAGAAGGAGAAGCAGGCAGATAGATGAAAACCCCTCTTGATAGTAAGTTATAGTGAGTAACGAGCAAGTTTCGAGGGAAGAAAGGGAGGTCGAGTACTTACAATAAGTCCCCAGAGATTTTCCGCTTGGTCTAAAGAGAAGGATATTCGGCTGGCTATAATTGTAAAGATGTAAAAGCTAAGAAGGAAACAAGACGTTAGCCTAAATAAACGGTGGACTTAGCAATAAGTAGTCAAGGAAAGTCTGAGTATATCTGCTAGAAAGCTTAGGTGAGGACCGGCGAAAGCTGGTATCAGATTAATTAGAGAGAGATCCGTGGCTTGTAAACTAGCTATATAAATAGATAAAGCATTAAAGCTAGTGCAAAACATGTTAATACTAATATAAGATAGCTATAATAGTACACTAGCCTAGCTTTATAGACCTAGGAATTAGTAGCAGTAAATAAGTTACGGATAAATAAGATATTAAGATATATAAAGATTTATAGTCTTTAGGAATGACCTAATATAGTAATAGATTCTAAAGAGAAAAAGGTAGAAAAAGATGCTGCTAACGGCTAGAGCATATACCTAAGTAATTTCTATAACAGGACAATTAGTATAAAAAGAAGGATAGTATAAGCAACAGACCTTAAAGAAAAACCAAGGGAAGTTGTGATAACAAATATAAGTTTTAGTTTAAGAATAGAAGAAGACCTAGATCTGGGACCTTAGGACTAGAGTAAGAATAGAAGAGGGCCTAGATCTACGAACCTTTACGCATAAAGAACAAAATAAATCTCTATAATAAAGAGCGAAATAAATCTTTATATATAGAAATAAGGTTGCTTTGTAGCAATTTTAGCAGATGTAGAGATATGTAAACATTATAAGTTATTAATAATAATAAATAGCAATTATATTAGCACTTCAGAGAGTGTTCCTAAATTCTGACCTATTAAAAGAAATACTAAAACTTCTACGTCTTTAAGGAATCTTACTTACTTTAATAGATACTTATAGCCTACGCAGGTATTAATAAAGACAAAAGATACCAGCCCTTTAAGCATTCCTTTCCGCTAAGAGAGGCATAATAATAAATGCTAGAGAGTATTAGATTACGCAGAATAAATTAATACTTAATATATCTTTGTTAACTTAACTACTAAAGTAACAAACTTTATTATTAAGAAGAAGCTAATAATGTTAGAGTCAAGAGGCTAGTAATCTATATTATTAACACTAATAGTTCTGTCCTCTTTTGACTAGCCCTATATTAGTTTTATAATAATAATGCTAAGCGTGCTAAGATATCGAAATCCGGTACTATTATATAAGCGTAACTTATAACTTTCTTAGCTTGCTATTTATACTTAATAAAGTAATTAGATAACAAGGTAATGCCTTACTAATTTTCATATTACTATATAAATAAATAAATATATTTAAGTAAGTTAACGAACTATATTTTAAACCTTCTAATACAAGGTATATAAGCTTATTAAGAATCTATTATAGTTAGTAATATACTAAGAGCTATTTATTCTAAAGAGTCTTACTTATTTAATTATTATAGTTAATTAAATTTTATTAAGATAAGGAATACTAGTAACATAGTACAGAGAATACACTATATACTCAAAAATAATATAGCAAGTCTTATCTAACCTAAAAACTTTAAGAGGGGAGATAATACTAGTGTGCTAAATTTGTTAGAACTTATAAAGCTTGTCCTTAACGCTAGGTCTTACAAAACTTCTTACTAAGGCAAGGTCTAAGAGAGGATCTTTCTGTATTAAGGTGCCTGACTCTGCGTCTTTGTGCTTGACCACTATAATAAATATATTATTAGTGCCTAGTCAGATATTATAGGATTTTTTATGTGTGTACTACAGAGAAATATATATTGTTTTTAAATACTCATGTGCCTTAATGCTAGATTAGACAACTTTAGAAAGTCTAAGAGGCTTTAAGCTAACGGAATTCTTTACCTTATTCCGCTCTAAAGATATACTTTTCTCTTTAGTCTTTGTAGCATATTATTTAGTATTTATGCGGTTACTAGTGTTATATCCTTCTCTTGTAAGGCCTTTTATAGCTTTACTTAAAACGCTGCTCTTAAGACGTGAATTAAGTCCTAATCAATTAAAATTAATTTACATTTTGTACTTTTTAGACATAGAACTCATCCTCTGTAATGTGTGAGAGTAAGAAGTTTAATTCTAGATAGTTAGCTAATAATTAAAGATTAAAAAGGAGGGATTTAGCTATCTTAAAGTTTGATTAAAGGAAATTTCGTTATAAAAGAGTCTTATAAATAGATACTTAGATATTATTTTAAGCCGCAGATACTAGTTAGATAGATGTGCAAAATTAAGTTTAGAAAGAAGTACTCTCTTAGGAGCGTTGCGTATTTCGAATAATCACTTTAAGATGTCGCGATAACGATTTGTTGAACAAGAGTGAAGGCTCGCAGCAGAACTTAGCGCTAAGTTCAGAGGCACGGTCAGCGTCAAGATCGAGATGTTGAATTTTCCGTTTAAAAAGGTGAGGGAAGAGGACGAAAAGAATACTGAGAGACTCACAAAATTATTCCGGAAGGAGAAAGTCTGTCGTGATTAGAAAGTTTTCAATTATATTCCCGCAGTCATTAAACAGTGCCAGCTTAATGACGCGCTGACGCGCTCCGGCGTTTCTCCGGAGCAGTTACTGACAGCACGTGACAGGCAACGCGAGCTTGATTTTCTAGGGATCTAATAAAGGGACCCGAATATTTACTACGGGGACCCGAATCTCTTGGCACGTTATACCTAGTTAGGCTTAGCTTCACACAACCAGTGTATGAGGTTGTTAATGCAGAAACGAGCTGTACAGGCCATGTTGATTTTACGCCTCTGCCTCTGCCTCTGCCTCTGCCTCTGTCTCTGTCTCTATCTCTATCTCTATCTCTATCTCTATCTCTATCTCTGCCTCTGCCTCTGCCTCACTCTCTACCATGACGCTGTCTCTCGCTGCCCCTCCCCTGCCTGCGTTCTACGCATCTATCGATGATGCTCTCAAAGCCTTAAACAGCTTTGCGGCCGCGGAAGGCTATGCCATCGTCAAAAGGAGGTCAAACGCATATAAAGGAATGATTAAAAGAGTTGATTTGAAATGCGATAGGGGCTGCAAAACCAGAGACAGGAGGATTACTGTAGACGAAAAAAATCAGAGAATTAAAGACTCAAGGCTTATCGACTGTTCCTTTTTAATACAGCTTTATTTAGAAGAGGAGAATTGTTAGAGGGCTGAGCTCTGTAATAAAGATCACAACTATTTGGCTACTACAGTAGTTGCTTATCTTACATATCGTTAATTAGATTTCTTTTGTCGCAAAGAAATTGAGAGACAGTATGACGCTAGCATTATACTTAGACAGACTTATACATCTTTACTTTTGAGTTTTGATGTTAAAAACTACTTTATTCTTTTAACTAATATTAATAATGCTTAAGCTTATTATTAAGCTTTTAAGTAAGGCTCTTATATAACAATTTAAGTGCTAATTAATAACTTATAAGACGAAAGCTAATACTATTAATATTAAATAGATGATTTAAACGCTATTAGATATTACTTTTTTATATATTAAAAATTAATTGATTTATTTAAGAGATTCTTATAGATTATATTAATAGACTGTATTTATAATACTAATAGGTTTAATATACCTCTCTTTACTATTATTAGAAGGATCTTAATTGATTGATTCTTTATTATTAGGATAGCCTTTCTTATAAGAGAGACTTTCAAGGATTTTTAGTGGGTTTTATATTAACTTTAACAGCTCTATTAATATATCTAGCTTATAGCACTTATAACTATTGTTACTGACTATAATTCAGCTCTTATTAGTGCTATTAAAGCTGAATTTCTATCTACTTAGTATCTTCTTTACTTATAGCATGTTTCAAAGAATATTCTTTCTAATTATAGGCCTGTCTTTCTCTTCGTAATAGAGAACTAAATAATAGCCTTTACTAATGAGATGTAGAATGAATTTCTTACTAACTGGCATAAGATTGTTTAAAGTCAAACACCTATTATTTTTAAAACTAATTAAGATGATTTCTGTAGAAAATATTAGTAATTTTCTTTTGTTATCTATTACTTACAAGATTAATAGTTATCTTATAAGAAACGTATTATTTATGCCTAAACTAATTAGCAGCTATATTTTAATACTTGAGTAACCTCTTAAGTAGAAGGCTTATATAGTAGCTTTAAATAATAACTTCTTACTAATATAGGAGATCTTAAAAAAGTCTATAAAGCAGTTGCTCTTTTTTTTAAATATCAGATTAATAAGCAAGAGAGTGCCTTTAAGCAATTAAAATAGAGACTTTTTTGGGCTTATTGTGGTAGCTTTTATAATGAAATTTAATAGCTTGTTACTTCTGTGGCCTTATAAGAGATTTTAAAACAGAAAGAGCTTAATTAAGATCTTTAATAATCTTGTTCTAGCTAATTTCGATCTTTTATAGGCTTATTATATAGATATGAGATTAGCTGAATGATAGAAGAGAGCAGAAAACTAATCTTAGGTGATATTTACTAATTTTAATAGTATTCTTTGCCTCCTTCGCTATTCTCTTTATTTTCTCTGTCTTCTGTGCCGTCTTTAGCTTTTCCGCCTTCTTTATCTTCTTTATTTACGTCTTTTTTACCTTCTCTAATTTATCTTCTGCAAAATCCACTAGTTCTAGCTTGAAAGGGGCGACTAAAAGAGTTAAAGAATATTCTAAAGACATTAATATGTTAATATTTATCCTATTTTAAGATAGTTGACGCTAGAATATTAGCAGAAAATAAACGTTAATATTAAAGATTACCTTCTTTCCTCTGCCCTCCTTCTCCTTAATCATATTAGTTCTCTTAGGAGATAGAAGCTGTATTAGCTGAAATATGAGCTTATAAACCACCTCTGCCTTAATTAGATTTAGAGGATGCTCCTTCTTCTGTTCTTGTTGATGATCCTGCGGAAGAAGCAATTATAGAGATTGAGCGCTAACGATTAATCGATTCAGGTGGCACTGCCCCCCCTCTGGTCAGAGATGCCTGAATTCGCTGGAATGACGAGGGCAGCGAGGCCGGGGATGAAAAGAAAGAGAGACAGGCCAGTGACTCTAAGAAAGGGTGTATCAATTGACCTGGCAGCGCGAGAGTCTCCCTCCAAAAAAGGCAAAACAACACAATCAGGGCGAGTATCAAAACCTACTAAGAGGCGCTCAGAGGCAGTTGATAGTGCCACAGGTACAGGCAGAGGCAGAAGCACAGACAGGGGCAGGGCCAGAGGCAGAGGCGTAGGCAGAGGCAGAGGCAGTTGACAGAGGCGTAGGCAGTTGATAGAGGCAGAGGCAGAGCCACATCATACACTGGTTGTGTGAAGCTAAGCCTAATTAGGTATAATGTACTAAGAGATTCGGGTTCCCGTAGTAAATATTCGGGTCCCTTTATTAGATCTTATTTTCTAACTGATTTTCATTTGAGCTGTTTTCGTAGACGACATTAAGTTCTCGTCGCGAAAGATGTTCTCTCTTTAAAAAGCTAACGTTGAACTATGAATCTATATCTTTTAAGTAAGACTACCCTTTTAGACTTACATAGATATTCATTTCCTTAAATTATGTTAGATCTTAATAACAACCTCAAGACTACCTTGATCAAAGAATATTCATGTAAAAAGAAACTAGACAATAACGAAATATATCGCAAAATCCGAGAATATTAAGGATATAAAGGTGAAAAGAACTTATATTTTAAGAGGCGATAATAAGCTCTTTTGTACAGGATATCTAGTTATAAGTTTAATAACATGAAACAAATCATCCGGCATAACGATTTTAGAGCAGCTTTCGATATCTAGTTGAATGTTCTTAGGCTTGAAGAAGGAATGTACTTAGGTTTAATGCATAAAATATTTGCTATAAAATATCATAAGGTAAGAGCTATCTTAATAAGTGCTTTGATATACTAATTATACAGGAAATATTATATTACCTTAACGACAATATTAGAGGATTTTGAATTAAGATCTTTTATAAAGATAAGTAAGCGATATTAAAGATGAATTAGGCTAATGTAAAAGCTCTTAAACAAAGACCCTTAGAGCATGTATGTTAGATCATGTATCTCTATATAGTCAGTTAAGTAGTGACAAGATTTTCAGCACCTTTATTAACTAAGAACGTAAAGTTATATAAATAGAAATACTATTTGCCTTTACTGACTATTTAATTCTGTCTTTTTTAAGCTTCTTTACAGATGTTAATTACTTATAAGGTCCGGCTAACTATGTAAAAACCTTGATGAAATTGTCGCCTAGTGAAATAGTATCATCTGCCTTAAAAGAGATCTTCTTTAACGTTAATTAGGAAATTAATTAATGTCTTATTTAGTAGTCTGAATCCAAGTTTATATTAATATTAGAGAGCAAGTCAAATTAAGTTAAACTAAAATATTAATAAATATAAATAAGTGCCATATATAATTATCTTAAAATGCCCTCTTAAAAAAAAGAAGACAATTTATTAATAAAGTTAAGAAGTAAGCTAAATAAATATATTCTATATAAGTTTGCTTCTCTTGTTTACTATTTAAGATTTAAGTCTAAACAGATCTACTACTTAATTTAATGTTTCGTTAATAAGAAGATTATTTATAAAGCCCTCTTAAAGGCTTAGGATCCAGATTATTACATATATAATCACGTCGCCTTTACACACTTTGTAAAGCAAATAATTAGATTTTTCTGTACAGTTAAGAAAGTAGTAAAAGAACATGTGATCAATGTTGATAGCTCTCAGAGAACACCTAGAAGAAAAGAGATTTCAGAAACAGGGGTTTATAAAACAGACTAATCATCGCTATTTCTAGACAAGTTACACAGCACTAATAAGGAACAGCGTAATACACTAACGTCTTTTTTTATTCGCAGATCCGTATATTTTGTCTTCTTTAGTAAGCCTGATCGCGCTGAGCATGAGAGGCGGGAAAGACTTGCAAGGGAAGAGCAAGAGAGGTTTGCTGAGCAGGAGAGACAAGATCGGGAGAGACAGGAGCAACAAAGACAAGAGCAGGAGAGGCTCGAGCGGGAGAGGCTTGCATAGGAGAGGCTTGCACAGGAGAGGCTCGCACAGGAAAGGCTCGCACAGGAAAGGCTCGCACAGGAAGAACAAAAGAGGCTCGCACGGGAAGAACAGGAGAGGCTCGTACGGGAAGAACATGAGAGGCTCGCACAGGAAGAACAAGAGAGGCTCGTACGGGAAGAACATGAGAGACTCGCACAGGAAGAACAGGAGAGGCTTGCACGAGAAGAACAGGAGAGGCTTGCACAGGAGAGGCTTGTACAGGAGAGGCTTGTACAGGAGAGGCTTGTACAGGAGAGGCTTGCACAGGAGAGACTTGCACAGGAGAGGCTCGCACAGGAAGAACAAGAGAGGCTCGCACGGGAAGAACAGGAGAGGCTTGCACGAGAAGAACAAGAGAGGCTTACACAGGAGAGACTTACACGGAAAGAACAGGAGAGACTCGCACAGGAGAGGCTCGCACAGGAGAGGCTCGCACAGGAGAGGCTCGCACAAGAGAGGCTCGCACAAGAGAGGCTCGCACGGGAAGAACAAGAGAGGCTCGCACAAGAGAAGCTCGCACGGGAAGAACAAGAGAGGCTCGCACAAGAGAAGCTCGCACGGGAAGAACAAGAGAGGCTCGCACAAGAGAAGCTCGCACGGGAAGAACAAGAGAGGCTCGCACAAGAGAAGCTCGCACGGGAAGAACAAGAGAGGCTCGCACAAGAGAAGCTCGCACGGGAAGAACAAGAGAGGCTCGCACAAGAGAAGCTCGCACGGGAAGAACAAGAGAGGCTCGCACAAGAGAAGCTCGCACGGGAAGAACAAGAGAGGCTCGCACAAGAGAAGCTCGCACGGGAAGAACAAGAGAGGCTCGCACAAGAGAAGCTCGCACGGGAAGAACAAGAGAGGCTCGCACAAGAGAAGCTCGCACGGGAAGAACAAGAGAGGCTCGCACAAGAGAAGCTCGCACGGGAAGAACAAGAGAGGCTCGCACAAGAGAAGCTCGCACGGGAAGAACAAGAGAGGCTCGCACGGGAAGAACAGGAGAGGCTCGCACGAGAAGAACAGGAGAGGCTCGCACGAGAAGAACAGGAGAGGCTCACACGGGAAGAACAGGAGAGGCTCGCACGAGAAGAACAGGAGAGGCTCACACGGGAAGAACAGGAGAGGCTCACACGGGAAGAACAGGAGAGGCTCGCACGAGAAGAACAAGAGAGGCTCGCACAAGAGAAGCTCGCACAGGAAGAACAAGAGAGGCTCGCAGAACAAGAGAGGCTCAAGCGAGAAAGGCTCGCACGCGAAGAACAAGAAAGGCCTGCAAGGGAAGAACAGAAGAGACGCGCAATGGAAGGAGAGAAAGCAAGCAAATCAAAACGTAGGCCGATAGGAATAGGTAAGCGGCATAAGGACCGAAAGCGAGTTACCCAAATCAACTTCAACAAACTCGCGGAATCAGTGACACAGAGAACGATCGAAAGTCACGACTCAACTGCTATGCCCTACGTTGAACGTCACACAGAGCAAGTTCAAGGTGTAACCACCTTGACTTTTGCTTCAAACCCAAAAACAATGACGCCGCAAAAGATCGAAATACACTTCGTAGATAAAGGGCGAGGAAATACAAGATCAATAGGAAGCCTTTAGGTTGATCCTTTTGACACAAGGAAATTAAAGCGAGTTGTAATGAAGTATATAAGGAAAAAGATAAATATATGCGACAAGAACGGGCGACTAATAAAGATTTAAACATGTTTTAAGAACGCTATTACAGACGGTAAGAATACATTATACCTGATCCTGAGACAAAAGTATAACAATTTTACTAATTAAACTAACGTAGTATTAAATGCGGAAATTAATAAGAAAGAAGACCTAGAGCCTAGACGTAAAAAGAAACTGATAAACGTTACTTACTAATTAGTGGAATAACGTCAAATAGCAAGTTGTTCTATCTAATAAGTGGAATTCAGAGCGTTTAAATACACAGAACCAACGCTTAGAAAGGCAGCTAATTCCTTGCTGCGCCAATTGCTGTTATTATTAGCAATGTAGCATTCTAAAGCAAAATCTGCGCAATTTGTAAGCCGTACAAAGTAACAGAAACTATTTAAAAGAGTACGTATTTCAAAGCATTGCAAATTTGTAAAAAAAAATGCGTAGAACAGCACTGGATTTGAAATCTAGTGGCATTGTGGCGACGCTGTGAGTCACGTGAATTTTGCTGTACAATACAGCCAATTAAATTACATGATTACAGTTCAATAGAAACGAATAATAATCACTTTGTTTATTTTTATTAAAGACTTATTATAATCAAGCTATTAAAGAAGAAGCTTAATACTTTAATTTATTGTCTTTAATTAACGACTTTCGAAGCTGTTCTGAAACAAAAATGTCTAATAAAAATATATTTTGTTTATTAACATACTTCAACTTAGAAGCAACTAAGCAATTACATAACATAATGTTGAAATATTCGAATCAGCGTCAGACTATTTACGTCATTTAAAACTTTAATAAAGAATCTGGCGAAGTCTGACCGCGTTATACTCAAAATATTAATTATCGCACTGTTAGACTTTCTTTCTTAGCTGAAAAGACTATTTGGCTTCATGACCGCCTAGACATCATGAGATGTCATATAAACCCTCAACATTTAATAAAAGTCACACCGCAGTCGTTTTCGCAATGGGTTCTGAAGGCATGTCCAACGTGCGAAGAAATAAATAAAGAACGAGGAAGTGATAATAAGCGATTATGTTCTATAAATTTCCTTAGACTAGATGTGCTTTTTTATGATGAACGCATTCCTAATAAGTCTAGCATTAAGAATGCGTTTAAGAACAACCTGCAAAGGCCTATTGATGCTACAATAATCGTGAAACAAGACTGAATATTGATTCTTAAAGAGGTTTCGTCAAGGATCCTAATTGTTTCACCTTTCCTTCCCTTTCAGCTCCTTTCCTATCTCGATCCCCTTAACCCACCTCGTAAGTCAATGTGTATCCTTATTTAAGAGCTATACGAAGTCAGTCTCTTTAACGACATGATAGTAATAACCGGTCCCGCAACATCTATAATAATTCAAACATAGTAATAGAATTTGTTACTGTGTTGGCAATTAATAACCTAGAAAATGCGAAGAGAGCCTGCTACATAAGTTTTCCTACATATTATTATTTATAATAAATTAATCTAGTTATTATAATTTATATATATTAATAGAGTTATTATAATTAAGAAATATAGTATAATACTAAAACTATATTAATATTTGATCTTTAGATAAATAATACTAGACTATACTAATATTATATTTAAATTAGTATTCTTACTTATTTAATCTCTAGTCTATAACACCTTATAATGACGCCTCTCTTAACGTATATATATATATAAAACAAGAATTATAATAATAACCACAATAATAGCAATTATAATACTCGTGATTCTATTATTATTAAGAGTTTTAAAAGATCTATAAGTAAAGACCCTTCGTCCTCTAAAAAGAATATTATATCTGCTTCTTATTAATATAAAACTTTATACTCTTGACTTAACTTACTTGTTAATTTAGAATATAATTATATGCGTTTAAACTATCTTTTTAAAGCTATAATATATATAGTTAATAGGTTCTTATATTATATTTAAGATTAATTAGAAAATAATCGTATATTTATATGTTATTATATTGTTCTCGTTTTTAAATGTCCTAGAAATAAACCCTAACACTTTTTAAGGCACCTAATTTTTCTAGGCTCAAAAATAGTCCCTAATAATATAAAAATATTATGTTGTGTGTTACAAGCTCACTAAGTGCGAGTAAGGACCACTTAGATATCACGCTCACTAAAGACGTTAAGTTGTCAGATTTACTGTAATGAATAACGAAATATCCTTGACGATTCTAGCATCATTTCGACTTTATAACTTATTACAGATTTCTTTAAGCAAGAGTGTGTTCTGCAGAACCACTTGAGCTAAACGAGACTGAAGTAATACGAAGACTGAATGATATAAAGATGGTAAGCGCTAAATTTTTGAGAAAGAGGGACCGTAAATAGACCCTTATAAATTAATTATATATAAAGCGGCACCCTAATTTATACTTGAAAATTTCATTAATAACAAAAAGAATGACAAGAAAGAACAATCAAAATAGAAGCTTAATAAGAAATTCTCAAAATTTACTTAATCTAGATATAAAGATAATAGCGAGAGAGGCAACACTAAGGGACTAGTCTCTTGAGGTTCAATCAAAATCTATTTTCGACCCTTTTAGTTCTGAATTATTAAGTCTGAGAACTCTTTTGATCACATAAGATAATAGTGCTTGTAATAATAATATGATTTAAAAGACAGACACAACTTCAGAATTAAGGCGTCACTAGATTAATAGATATAAAGTTAAATAACATTAAAACTTATAAGTAATATAAAACATTATTATAATAGTCTTATGTTAACCTTCTAAGAGGGCTAATTAGCCGCGTTTAATATACGTAATCCCTGCGTTTCTATTACTTCTAATTAGTCGGTTTCTAACACAATTTCGCTTTTAATTTTGCTGTACAGTATAGCCAATTATACATAGATCTATGCTCTCTACCCCTGTAGCTATTAATTAACTTGCTTCTCTATATACTCTATATAGTAGGTTGACATCTTATTTTAAAGTTTATTTAAGTCATGATATAAAAATTTGATATTTCTTAATATAATTATATAATAATTAATCGCTAAATGAATTAACTAGAATTTCTAATCTAAGTATCTTAATATCATTTATTAGTAAATACAAACAGTAAAAAACATATTAATGTCTTTTAATATACCTTAAATTCTAACTTATTATTAATTAAAGAAATACCACAATAACCTTTTAACTAACTAATGAAACCTGTTTCTTTTCTAAGATATTGACTTAATATTCCTTATCCTTACTAAATCAACCAGGCAACCGCCTCTCTCTATGACCAAACATCAGTTTCCAATTAAATCGCAGTCCACATGCCAGTATCACCTTTGCAAAAATTTACGAATCTCCTGCGAGCGGCAGAAATCGGTGTCGGTGTTCATGTCTACTTGTTCACAAGATAGGATGAGGCTATATGAAGCACGAAAGAGAAGCTAGTCAACTTGTTAGCAAACCGTGATAGAGATGATATAGTACAAATATAGGTGAGTATGTTTTAGAGCAAGAATGTCAGGCCAAAGCAGCTCTGATATTATTAGGAGATGGAGTTCAATAGAGAGATAAGGAATAAAGGAAGAAGATACACTTAAGTAGGATAGGGAACAACAAGATTTCATATTAGCAGGCAAAATGTGTACTTCCTGAGAAAATAAATCTTACTGAGTACCTGGGTGACAATGAACACGTTAGTGAGTGCTGTCTGAAACCTGTTAAGAGATTATTGCAAGATCATCCGCAGGGTCTCAAACCAGACCCCCTGTATTAACAGTAACATATATTATTGTTACCTTACAATGAATATAGCAAAACCTGTAAAGCCTAAGTTCAGGACCTTGCTATTAATAATAAAGGACCTAGAAATAAGGCCTTAGACCTAGTACAAAGTCTCTAATATATCTTATAGTCTTACTATATTCAAGAGTTGTTAATTAAGCCCTCTATTACTCCAAATACAGTTATACAATTTCAAACGATTATGAATACTCTCCTTTATGTTTCTTTTATTGCTCTAGGGAGCCTTATCAGGGCAATGCTATATTCCTAGATCAGAGTTACCGCAGGAAAGGGACCTCCAAACAGTCAAATCCTAAATATAGTGTCTACAAATGCGATCCAAGAACTTTAATTAGTATACTTTCTTAAGAACTTACAAGTATCATTTTTTAATGTTGGCTTAATAAACCTGAGGAGTTAGGGCATAAACAGATACTTAAATAATATAGTTGAGACCATCAGAAAAGTGGCTGCTGTAAGTGTGTTATCTATTTAATATCTCTAAATTATTATCTGATCTCCTCGCAGTAAAAAGAGGTCCACCTTTAAACCCTTGCTAATCTTCTTACTACTAATGACGTAACACCAAGTCCTCCTTGCAGTTACTCCTTCCTAATAAACTCAACTAAGGATTTTTTTAAGCTTGCTTATATTATAACCTTAGCAGGAATCAGTACTATTATTAAACTTGCTAAATGTCTAGCAGTTACAGATCTACTATTTATTAGGTCAATATTATTAATGCTCGCTATTAAATTTAGATATAATATATTCTTTCGCTAAACCCTAGGCAAGGTACTAAATCCAGCTATATTTAATACTAGACTTAGCGATATTTAGGCGTACAACTTAGCTCTTACATTTATTATTCCTAGATCTTGTCTAGTTAAAATTGTGGCGCCTATCCTCCTGAGACTAATTATAATTAAACTGACAGTTATTACGGCTGCTATACTTGTCGCCCGCTAGCGCTAGGGCGCCGGGTATTGATTAGCACTAGACGTTAGTAAGGGGCATGCTTGCTATATAGAAGCGACCCCAGGGCCCTTACTACAGAGCAAGGGGGATAAGATTCAATTAGGCAAGCACTGCGTGGAGCGTTTAATAGCTCGCCATCCAGAGCTTAAATAAGACTGCTCTTTAACTGAAAACGGTCGTTAAACTATTGACTGCAAGAGATCTGTATCTCTAAACCTGTCGCTAGCTCATTCTGGGTCGGTGTTAACATTTAAAAGCAAGCCTCTCTGATATCCTCTGTGCCCCTGATAAGGTTAAAGAAGATAAGGAGATTCGGACCTCTGAATTCAAATAAGCGGGATCCTTGTACCTAGTGAGTAAAAGAACAGGGCGCCCTGTATATATATATATAACGACTTTATAATTAAGACAAAATATAAATATAGGGTCGATATACTCTAGAGCTATCAGACAGCTGCCCTGTTCAAAAAGGCCACTAACCTTTTCCTTACCTTAATAATCATAATACCTTTTAAGGTCTTATTATCTTTCCTCTTTTGACTTACATAATACTCTATTAAAGCTAGGCTATATATTAATAATAGTAATATTAACTAGTAACTAGTTACTAATATATAAGAATATAAAGGTAGCCCTTTAAATTATATTTAATATAACTGCCTTTGACTTATCTAGCTTAGCTAGAACTAATAACCTTGTCCCCATATAGCTGCCTTTGACTTATCTAGCCTGGCTAGGACTGATAACCTTGTTCCCCTTGCTAAGAATAACTACCTTAATCTTATCTTATCTTTTAACCTTTCTGATCCCCTTGCTAGAGTAGCTTAGCTAAGAGTAATTATATTAGCTAATCTTTAATTTAGTATTAACATTATTCTAGCTAAGCTATAGTAATAAAAAGTATAAGAACAAGCTCTAATTAATTAGATAGCTAAGAGAGTCGCCTTAGAGTTAGTAAAAACAGTAAATACTAATACTAATTTAGCTTACTAAATTTTAGAGTATACTATATAGCTTATTGTTACTAGCTAAGAGTTAGAGAAACAAAATATAGCTTTATAAGAACAAAATATAGCCTTATAAAAGAAAATTACTAACCTAATAAAGCAGGTAATCTATTATTAAATGTCTGTATATTAAGCGTCTGCCTCCTTAATATCTTTTATATATTCTAACTTATATATAAGAATAATAGTCAGCTTATAATAGAAGGCTACTCCTATAGATTCTCTTCTAAAGGTAAAGCGTACCTTAAACTTGTTATTAATCTTTTTCTTATTACCTCTTTTAAGGCTTATTCTAATATAAGTACAAGATTATTACTCTTATAAGACTAGCTCTTATAAGCTAGGAAGCAAGAGAGCTAGCACAGAGCCCCTTAGATTAACTTCTCTCCTGCTTTCTACTATTAAAGATCTCTATAAGAGTACTCCTAAAACCTTTAGTAGCCTGAGCAGCCCTAAGGATATCTTAGTCAAAGATTAGATTTATAAGACTCGCTCTCTTATTAGCCCTTTTCTTTAAGATAACCTATAAATTATAAGATTTATTATTAGCCTTATTAAGGGCTCTGCTAGAGACTATATCTATAAGCGCCTTAAACTAACGTTACTATACCCTATTTAGATGCTTAAAGAGATCTTTGCTATTATAAAGCAAGCCTTTAGAGAAAGCAATACGTTATACTAATAATATGCTAAAGTAGCCTATGCCGCCTTATGCCAGAGTAACTGATTATTTAATACTTTCTAGACTAACTTTACACGTTTAGCATTGCAGATCAGTAAGTCTAGCTAGGATTAGTATAAGGACCTGCAGGAAAAGATGTCCGCTAAACTCCTTTGCAAGATAAGGGATCAGACTTTTTATAACGCTAGCACTATAGCTTATTAGGTCATAGAGTAAGAGAACCGGCTTATACTAATTCATAGAAAAGAGAGAGAAGAAGAGCGAATCTGTAACTATGCTCGACCCAACAGCCTGAGGCCTGACACTAGGCGCCCAGAAGCCAGGACTACGCCAGGTAAGGCGTATCCATTCCCTTTGGCCCTGACAGCAGGCCTATTACAATGCTCTTCTACTCCTTCTCTCAGCTAGGCTACTAGTTCAAAATTAAAGCGTGTAGGTTTTAAGAAGAATAATATAGTAACTTGTTTTTATTACAATAAGCCTAGCTATATAAAATCTAACTGCCCTGACCTTTATATTAATAAGATTAAAGAGGCAGAATCTGACTTTAGAGATAAGTCCTTTAGCCTTAATAAGGAATTCGCAAAGTTAGAAAACAAGATGCCTTAAGCGAAATTGCAGCCTTAGGCTATTATAAAAGCGTATTTATTAGGCTTAACTAGCTTATTAGAGGACCATCTCTTATTATAGTATTTAATCTTAAGGATACAGATAACAAGGTTCTTTATCTTTGTGCTTTAGTAGATAGTAAAGCTAATACGTATATTCTAATTAATAAGAAGATTGCTTAAGCTGCCTCTTAACAGCTTAATGTCTCTTTTGTTCCTTTAGAGAGGACTATTTTATTAGTTAGATTTAATAATTAGCCTAGTAGGCTAATTAACTATTTACTTCTTGCTATAGTCTGAATCTATAATTATACTCTTGCTAATATCCTGTTCTTAGCTACTGACCTTAGCTCTTATAATGTTATTCTAGGCTATAAATAGTTAGCTAAGCATAATATCCTGCCGGATTATAAGAGGAATAAGATATATTAATTAGAAGACTACTAAGTATAGGAATAATATAATACTTATAAAGATAAATTATTTAAGAAGAATATTTAATATTATAGCCCTAAAGTTAGCTCTAATAATGCTAATAAGGTTAGGACTTGGTTTTAGAAATCTGTATAAGAATAGCATTAGTATTATTAATGTTATAAAGCAGAGCTTAAGTTGCTTCTTTTTGATAAAGTTAATAAGAGCCTTAGTCCTAACTCTGATCTAGATAAGGCTAATATTAATAATAGAGTGATCTCTGTAAATCTTGTAAGCGCTATAACCTTTTGTGTTAATAGCAAGCAGGATAGCGTGATACTAGGGACAGTTACGTTAGATAGCATTAATTATAAGCTTCAGAAATAAGGCCGCCCTGCTTCTTGCTAAGTCAGCCGAGTTCAGATAGCTAACAATAATAAATAGGATGCCCTTAGTAACCTTAGATCTTATTCTGACAATCTTAAGTCTATCTTTAGCTATCTTTCTTCGTATTTCTGTGACTAAGTAGCCGCCTTCTTAAGAGTAGCTGCAAATACTCTGCCTTAGTACTGTCTATTTGATTATAAGCTACGCTTTAATAAGGTACTAAAGATAAAGGCGTTATATTTATATAAGATGTCAACTTAAGAGCTTATAGCTATAAGAAAGTATCTAATAAAGAACTTATATAAAGGATTTATTTGCTTATTATCTTTCTCTTTCTTATTACTTATTTTATTTATTAAGAAGAAGAATAAGGACCTTAGATTCTGTATTAATTATAGAAGTCTAAATAAACTTATAAAGAAAGATAGATATTCTTTGCCTTTGATCTTTAAGACCCTATTATAATTAGCTTATATAATAATTTTTATAAAGCTTAATATCTATTATATATTTAATTATATTAGAATAGACCCTGACTTAATTTATTAGATGTTATTTTAAATAATTTATAGAGTTTTTA
>NW_006916425.1:45322-77285 GCF_000464535.1 Endocarpon pusillum Z07020 | reverse complement strand
AACTTAATCTTGCTAATTTATAATAGTATCTTATTGCTTTCTTTTCTATTATACTTAAAAAAGCAAAATACTATTATAAGATTTATAATAAGGAGATATTTATAATTATTCTAACTCTTAAAAAATAATAAGCTAAATTAATTAGCCTTAATATATTTTTTATTATAATAGACTATAAAGTACTTAAGTATTTTAGTATTAAATGCCTCTTTAACAAATAATAAATTTAATAAATAAATATTCTTTTAAGGTTTAATTATTATATCTGCTACTAATCTAATAAAGAAAATGTTATAACAGATATTCTCTTATATAAGAATAAAGCTACCCTAATATAGAAGAAAGCTAGAACGCAAGAGAAGACTTGAATGCTATTAGATCTAATAAGAATAAAGGTAGCTATTATAAAAGATATTAAGAATCTTAACATTATAATAGAAGTTGTTAAAGAGAACTAGAAAAGTCTGACTTTAACAAAAGAATATTAGTTAGCTATAATAGAATTAAGTAAGTAATTATTAAAAGATGGCTTATTATTATATAATAATAGACTTGTAATATTAAAAAGCAAGAATAACTTATATATATACTTATTTTACTAGATCTACTTACAAATAATTATAGTATATTTAGGTTAGGCGAAAACACGTGCTTTAGTAGCTAGGCTATATTAGTAGCCTTATTAGAATAGTAATATAATATATTATATTATTAATTATTATAAATATTATTAATTTTATAAGTCGCGTAATAAAATGCCTAGTTTCTTATACTTCTTACTTATTCCTTTATAACTATAAGATAATCTCTTAATAAATTTCTATATGCCTAGTATTATTAGTAATAGCTATAATATCATCTTTATAATAGTAGATTACTTAAGCAAGAAATATATTTACTTATTAATAAAGAAGACTATTATTATAGCTACTATAGCTAACCTCTTCTATAAGTATATATAGTAATTTAAAAGATATTTAAAGATTATTACTAATAATAAAGAGCTATAGTTTATTAGTATATTTCTTAATAAGTTATCTTACCTTTATTATATTAAGCTTAAGTTATTAATATT
Organism: Endocarpon pusillum Z07020; assembly: GCF_000464535.1. Taxonomy (NCBI): domain Eukaryota; kingdom Fungi; phylum Ascomycota; class Eurotiomycetes; order Verrucariales; family Verrucariaceae; genus Endocarpon; species Endocarpon pusillum. The sequence continues at coordinate 76,210 of NW_006916425.1, read as the reverse complement.
AGCTTACCCTTAAATAAATAGCTAAATAGAAATTATTAACTAGATTATTAATATAAGGCTTTAACTATTTGTAAATTACTTTTAAGATAACTAGATATATCTTTTATTAGCATTAAATATTATAAGGTTAGCTCTAATTTATAAATCTATAAGACTTATACTTTACATAATTAAGTATAATTAAGAACCTCGCTTAGATTTTGACTAAACGTAGATAAGTAATAGCTTACACTAGGACACATAAGAATAAGTTACTTAAGAGTAAGCAAGAGAGTACCTATACTATATTAATAAGGTAGTAAGCTAGGCTAGAATAAATATAATCTCAGCTCAAGCTTAGTATACTTATTAAGCTTATAAGAAATGTTACTTACCTGATTTCTACTTAGGAGACTTTGTATTTGTTACTAAGAAGTTGTGAAGAACAGATAAACCCTCTAATAAGCTAGACTATCTTATCGCAGGCCCCTTTTATATTATAGAGATGGTTAGCCACTCTTATAAGCTAGAGCTTCTGTCCTCTTATTATATCTTGCTAGTGTTATACACAGACCAGCTATATAAAGCAGATAACAATCCTCTCCCTGGCTAAATCCTTACTTTACCTCCTATAATTAAAGTTAACAGAGATCTTAAGTAGGAAGTGAGGTCGGCTGGAATACAAGATACAATGGCAAGGATGGGACCCTAACGATACATGGTACCCTGCTGGCAACCTGCGGAACGCTCCTCTGGTGTTATAAGCTTACCACAACGCGTACCCACAGGAAGCTGGTCTACCTAAGCGACTCCAGCACTGGCTTGACAGCGCTCTAAGAGATAAGTCACCTTCAGAGCACCCAGATGACAATAGAGCAACCACTTAAGAAACTAGGAAAACAAGACAACGCGCATTATAATACTGTCGGCTTAATCTTGTCATTATGCTACTGCTGTTTTTTTTTTTTTTTTCTTCTCATCAGACATGAGGGCATGTCGAGTCTTCTAGAGGGGGGGGTGATGTCACAGCTGCTATGCTTGTCGCCCGCTAGCGCTAGGGCCGCCGGGTTATATAGAAGCGACCCCAGGGCCCTTACCGTCGACTCTTCAATCTTAGGATAGCACTCAACATAGGCTGAAGATCTCGCGCACTCGTTACCTGCTTCTAACGTGATACGTAACAACGGTTACACTATTTATGAACCGCATTAAGGGTCTAGAGCAGCTAGAGTTTATATAGGACCTAGCGCAAATATTATTTGTTATAAAAGAAGGCAAGCAATTATTTATTAGATAAGTCTACTAGCTTAATAAACTAGTTTATATCCTTCTAGAGATTACAGGCAAGGATAAAGGAACTACATACTTGTCACTAGAGATAAATAATGTAGCTTTCGCTATAGCTATAGTCTAAAAGCCTAATAATATTAATAATATTACGTAGTAACCTGGCTAAATGCCTTAAAGAGGTATTAGGGCAGGGCTTCGCGCGCCTTAGCACTTTGCGCCTTATCCTTCTACCCCTCTATAGCTGTTAGATAGCCTTAACCACTTCTTTACCACGATCATAACAGCTATATCAGAGCTCTAGTGACTAGGTGATACCCTCTGTTGCTTCTATAGCAGCACCATACCCCTATTACAGAGATATCCTGTAATATTTGGTGGACACGCTAGTAAACGCTTTGTTACAGGCGCCAGCTATTCTACTACCCTTGAATTCGTACGGTATTCCTTCGAATTCGCCCCTACCAACATTCTGCACGCGTTTGTGCACAATGCAGAACCCTAACAGCTAGCTACTGACCCTCGAATTTTGTTCGCTATCAAAATTCAAGCTTTTGACAACTTTCTGCACAGCGCTGTACGCCTCCTGCAGAATCCCTGTAAGTTTCTGCCTGTCAGCGAGCTAGCTGTGCCCTGCAGAAGAATCTCTGCCTCAAAATTCGCTAATCCCTAAATTTTGCGCAACTTTGACGCGCTATAGCATTTTACTGCCTAAAATTTCGAGCCCTTTCTGTCTATCCTTCTTCTAAGCTTATCGATAGCTTTCTTTCTCTCCTCCTGCAACCTGACAACCCTGTACGCAAGATAAGACTCGCTTGGCGTCCAGAAGTCGCGGAAATCCTTGAAACAGGCTAGTCCAGTTCGTCTCTACTAGCTGCCGTTAGGTAGCGTAAATATAAGTCCTATAGAGCGCTTACGTATAATGACGTAACCTATCAGAACTACTTAACAAACTCGAGGTCAAGCGAAGGCTGCTGAGCAGGCAGAGGAGGATAGAGAAGAGATAGAGTCAGAGGAAGATACACTAGAGGAACACGAAGAGGAGGCACCTATAACAAAGAAGAAGGGCACCCAGAAGGACACAAGTACTAAAATAAATCAATAAGCTCTGATAAAGATGTTTAGCTAACTAATAACTTAGTAAAGTAAGACTCTTAAAGCAATAAGAGATAGACTTAACAAGCCTTTAGATTCTTTAAATATGACTTTTAAACCCTTAGAGCTTTATTTATTCAAGCCTACTAGTTATTAAAATAAGAAATCTGCTCAAATTTTTATTAAGTATATTAAAAACGCTAGATATATTTATAAAAATTAATTAAAAAAGCTTGTGTTACTACTTCTTTATTATTTAGATAATAAAATAATATATATATAATACTTTGCTCTTTCTTTAGAAGATAAAAATATATTATTAGATTTAGTAAATAAATAGATCTAAATTATTAAATAAGACTTTATAAGTACTTTATTAAAACTATAATTTACTATATTTAAGAAGTCATTTAATTAGAACTAAGGCTATTTATTTACAAAATATATAAATAAAAAAATTAGCAAACTTTAAATTATAGATATAAATTCTAAAAAGAGAATATTATTTAATAAGTATATAAAGATTTTAATAACATACCTAAATTATAAGCTGTACTTACTTTATATAATAAAGAGTCTTTAACTAACTTTCAAAAGCGTCTATAAGTGTTATAACCTATTTATAAACGTATATATAATAAAAAGATAGCAAAGCTAAGAGAGAGCTGTATTAAATAGTCATCTAGGTATTCTTCGAATTATAAAGCGAATCATGACTCTGAAAAGCTAATACAAAAGCCTAAGAGGCTAAGGAGGTTCCTAAGCGTCAAATAGATAGTAGCGCTAACTGTACTAGCGACTACTTTACTCCTTATTAATAATATAAAGCTAATGGCTGTAATCCTAACTATTATTAAACTAATTACTCTCTCTAAGATAAGAAGAAGGAAAAGAGTTTTACTAATAAGAAGGATAACTTATCTAAAAAGGAGTTAACTAGCGCTTTATAATAATAATAATGTGGGTATATAGGTAAATAAGCCTCTAATATATTAGATAACAGAAAGAGCAATAATAGCTATAAAGAAGGCGAGATTTTAACTAATTTTAGCGTCACTTATTATAAATATAATAAATTCTTTTTATCTAGTAATTAGCTTTATAGCTATCTTAAATCTTTTAATGCTTATGCTATAAAGAGCGCTTAGATAGTGCTAGATCTATTAACTAATCTAAAAGACAAGCTACTAAAGAGTATCTTTAATAATATAAAGACCTGAATTATAGCGTATCTAAATACTAATATAAGATTCTTTAATATCTTTATAATAGTAATTAACTCTAGATTTAGTTACTCTATAATTAATTAAGAATTTCTAGCTATATTGTCTTATATTATTTTAAATCTGTTAAGCAACTAATTATTAGAGGTATTAGCAAATATTAAGCTGTTTTAAATAGCTATATTTGTTTTTTATATCTAAGGCAATTAAGAAGTTATATTAAAACTTAAGATAATTATACTAATCTTTAATAACTTAGGCACTAATTTACTAATTAATACAGATTATATTAAGGCTTAGAATATAATTATTAATATATTTCTTATTAATTAGTTATATTTTATTGTTTTAAAAAGATCAAAAAACTAATAGTCTTTATTTATTTATAAGTAATCTGATAGCCTATAAGTAATTTTGTTGTTAAGTCAGCAAGGATAGCATAATACTATTATATTCTATAGGCTAGATTACGCTTCGCCTTAATTATTCTAGTAAGGCTAACCTCCTTTTTACGTCTAATTATCTTAAGATCTCTAACAAAGTTATTATAATTACTTAAAGTATAATTATATACTTAAATTAGGAATCTATGCCTTAAATAATTAAATATAATATCATACTTAGTATAGTATTCTTAATCCGCGTTAGCAGTTTTGTAATCTCAAAGATAATAATAGAGATACTAAACAGGTTTCTAAGACAAGAATTACTGCGCCTTAATATTAGCTATATATATATAGCCAAATCCTGTATATGTGTTATAATAAATAGCTTCTAAGGGCAGAAGACTAAGGACACTATCTTTGCAGAGAAGGAGAAGGTAAAAGACTCTTACTAGTTAGAGAAGCTATATCAACCTTACTATCGCTATAATATTCTGAAGAGTATTATTATTCCTAACATTTCTATATCCACTTACTAAGAGGCCTATATTAATAAAGACTTGCTACTAATGCAACAGAAGCAACTCTAACAGCTAGCTAAGCGCTTCACAGTCATCTTTAATAACCTTTAGCATAACTTGCTAACTAGAGAACAAATAGCTATAAATAAGGGTCTTATTAAAGCTTAAACAGAAGCTAAAGCCTTAAGCTTTATACTAAAACGCGCTATATACTAAAAAGGATATTAATATTATATTTAGTAAGAATATTTAATTAGGCTATATAATACTTGCTAAGCATTCTTCTTTCTCTTTATTTATATTCATAATATATAAGTATACTTTAGAGAGTAACGTTAAAAAGGTGTAGCTAATAATAGATTTGTAACCTCTTAATAATATAGCAAAATCTGATATATATTTATTGCCCCTCTAAGAGAATATTCTAGCATTACTAATACAAGCTTCGTATATCTCCTTAATTAACTTTGTATCTAGCTTTTATTAGCACTTCTTATACTCTAATAACTAATATCAAATAATAATAGTTTCTTATTAAGGTCTAAAGCAATTTTATATAGTATTTATAGGCTTTAAAAACTTGCTTACTTATAATTAAAGGACCTTTAAGCGGTTATTTACTAGTCTATTATGAAAAATTATTAATATATATATTAATAATATTAATATCTTTACAAAAGAGGCTTTTAAGCAGTATCTTTATAATCTAGATGTCGTATTTTAATGCTTAGCTAACACAGGTTATATATTTAAGGCTAATAAGACCTATTTAGGATTTTAGAAGCTTATTACGCTTAGTAAGTTAGTAAGTTAACTTAGCTACTCTATAGCTAAAGAGAAGCTCTAAGCTATTACTAATTAGGATATACCTAGAAATAGCTATAACCTAGAACGCTTTATTAGGTTCGTTAAATAGCATTATTAATAAGTATCTTACTTTATATAATGCTCTAAGATACTTTAAAAGCTCAAAACTAGCATCTTTTAAGCGCCTTAAAAAGATAAAGGTTCTTTATTAGAGAAGCCTTAGGAACAAAAGAGTCATGAGTTAAAAGCTCTAGGGAATCTATAGACGAACTAGCATAACGCTATATTTAAGGATCTTAAGGCTGCATTTATAAAGGCTAATAATATTCTCTGTTATTTCGACCCTGTTAAGATTCTTTACATATTTCTTAATGTATCTAAAGAGCTTGATTTTAGTGTTATAGCCTATTAGCTAGAAGGTAAAAAGGCCTAGGATCCTTATAAGCTATTAAAGACCTTCTTAAGACCTATTATTTTTTTATTTAAGTGCTTAACGCTAGTTAAACGTAACTATTAGCCTATAGACTTAGAACTAGTAGGCCTTGTTTAAGTAATTAAGTAATTATGAATCTATATTAAATAAATAAGGACTATTATCTATATTAATTACTAAGTAAATCTAATTATTATAGCAGCAAAATTACTATATATAATATCTTCTCTAAAGATTAATACATATTAATAAGGCTAGGCAGTATTCTTAAGTTAGTATTAGGATAATATAATGATTATTTATAAAGAAGGCCGTAATATAATAGTCTTAGACGTATTATTAAGACTTTCTATAAAGCTTTATAGCTAGAAGGAGCTCTAGTAGCCTGAAGAAAAAGTCTTTCTCAGAGTAATACTATTAGAGCTTAACAAAGGAGAACTTAAGAGACTACGCTAGGAGGTTAAGTAAGAATTTCGCGATCTATATAAGAAGTTCTAGGAGATGCCACTGCCTACTCTAAACCCTTAAAGGCTTCTAAACCAACCCTACGCCCTGTTCCATCAAGAGAATAGTTCGGATCTTATATGACTTGACGCGCAGGGAGCTGAACCGCGTTTTGTTATCCCTTATAGCTTTCGACATATAATGCTGCAAGCTGTATATAACGACTAGGTCTACAGAGGCTATATATGGCTATGTGAGGCGCTCGCAGGCATATAGTAGCTAAAAATAAGTAGAGATATCCTGTCTTATATATATTACTATGCAAGATACGGAATAAATAAGCTGTGTTATATAGGCTTTGTACTACCTCTCTAACTGCTTTAAGCACCTCTATAGCCTTTTTACTTCTTAATAATAGATTTTATTACTAACCTACCCTCAGAGGATGAACATAATATGATTCTAGTTATTATTAACTGATTTTTAAAATAAGTAGCTTTTGAAACAGGGAAGAAGGCGTAAACAGCTAAGAAATAGGCTAAATGCCTCTAGAATAACGTTTTCTGCAAGAGGGACTATGGCTTACTTAATACTATTACTACTGATAGAGACATACGATTTATAGTTGCGCTTTAGAAGAGAGTATTTAAATTAGTTAACACGTGACTAATCTATACTATAGCATACTATTTATCTGTAGATAAGTAGTCTAAACACATTAATTAAGAGCTAGAGATAGCCTTACGCTTTTATGTTAATATAACACAGGCTGACTAAAGACTTTTCTTACTTATTATTAAGTTCTACTTTAATATAAACTACTTATCTGTTGTTAAACAGACTCTATTTCAGGTGATCTATAACTTTACTTCTGCTACTTAATTAACGCTATTAATACTAGAAGCGCTAGAGCAACTTGTTACTAAATAGTAGGCAGCAAGAGATATCACAATAAAAGGGCTTCAATTAGCGGCTGATACAATAGCTAACAGAGCTTTGCAAGACCGATCTTTCGAATCTGGGTGGGCTTGACTGCGTCTTTCGCTAAAGACCTACTCGTTGCCCTCAACACGTAAATTTGCGTTATCTCCACGTTACACGAGAGCCTTTCGAATTCTAGAGACTGTGGGCAAGGGCAACGCGCTACCCAACACACAACGTCCAAAACATTTGACCCTGCGCCAGACCCTGAAGACGACCCTTATCAGCGAAATGTACCTCTTCCCCCAGACCATATCGACGAAAAAGGGATGGAACAATGGGAGATAGAGAAGATAGTGGGCAAGCTCGTCAACGGCGAGGCAATAACATACAAGGTTAGATGGCATGGCTTTGGCGAGGATGACGATACTTGGGAGGCTCAAACAGCATTTCCGAATGCTCAAAAGTCAGTGCAGGCGTACGAAGACGCCCTGCGGCGCTCTAGACTCCAAGGGCGTCGCCAGGCCGATGGATCGACCCTCTACGGAGAGCCTCGACCGCGGCTGCGGCGCTAGACCGAATCAGGAGAGAGTGTCAGCTCGGAGAGATGCTGTTGTTTGTGCATTTTCTGCGTTTTGCCACGCTGCTGCTGTGACCACGAGGACGTGGTCTTTTTCTGCTGGCGGCAACTGTTACGTAGTAACCTGGCTAAATGCCCCGAAGGGGTATTAGGGCAGGGCTTCGCGCGCCTTGGCGCCCTGCGCCTTATCCTTCTACCCCTCCATAGCTGTTAGATAGCCTTAACCACTCCTTCACCACGATCATAACAGCTATATCAGAGCTCTAGTGACCAGGTGATACTCTCTGTTGCTTCTATAGCAGCACCATACCCTCATTACAGAGATATCCCGTAATAAATAATCTAGCTCTAGTAATAATGGCAAGGCCTGTACTTTTACTCCTCTCCTAAGAGAATTAAGGCATTAATATTATCTATTATTCTAAATTTAAATAATTTAGGTCACTATTTCATAAAAGAACAAATATTAGAATATTTAATTTGAATTTATTTCTATTCTTAACTAATACTAATACTCTTCATTTAGAGTTTTAAATATAAGCCCTCTTTATCACATAAATTTCTTACCGTATTTAATATGCTTATTATCTTAAAGTAAACGTCCCTAGTACTACGCTTAAATAAAGATAGTCAGAAGTCAAGACAAAAAAGTAACAAAATCATTTATACAGCTTAATATAGTGCTATAGTAATAGATAGTGTACCCCATAATCTTAACCTCACGTTAGTCTTAACTTCAGGCGGTTTGTAGACAAGCCTTAGTATAGTCTAGTTAGAGTATTTTCTTTAAAGAGTTTTATTATTTTCTATATAGTTGAGAAATAGCTTTATTTGACTAAATTTATACACTAAGTTCTTAACCTCTAACGTTTTAATCTATTAATTACACTTTAAGCCTATAGATAGTCCTTAATAAGATAAAATCATATCTCCTAGCGACTCAGAATCTCTTAAAGACATTTCTGTTTTCAACTCTGCCAACAGTAGTAGAGCCGTGTCTAATATGTAAGCATACTTCGAAACACTCTTTCTGAAATTATCCGTAGTTATTATGCTGTTGCGGGCCTCCTTTTGAAGTTGTTGGTTAGCGACCCTGAGCTGATTTGCTTCTTTTTCGGCTTGACGCTTAAGGTCAGATTCTGTAGCTGCCTGATCTCTCTATTCGTTTAGTTCTTTACTTAATCTGGCGTTCACTTCCTCACGTTCTTTGATCTTCGTACTGAAACTGACCTCTAAATGTTTCAGCGTCTAGAAGAGCTATTAGAAATCTACGTAAGTAAGAGAGCTCTAATATACATTCACTAATAATATAGGGTCCTGTGTATTAGTAGCGCTTATTCTTGTTATTATTATCTTAGCTTTAAACGTTAAGCTAACTCTATTACACAATTTCTTATAAGCCCTAATCAAATAATCATTTATATTCTTTAAGAATATTTTTAAGAATAGTTCTCTTTTCTCAGGTAAAACTTTCCAAATATACAGGTCTTGTGGCCTAGAGATAAGACGAACCTGTGATAGCTCTATTGCGATTCTAAGCTTGTTATCTTAAGAAGGGTAAGTGCGAGTTTGGATAAAGAATTGCTTCGTCTTACATATGTGCTTCGATAGCTTAACTTGACACTCATTCCTCAACCTTCGACGTTCAATATTGCTTGATCGTACTGGCTGCATTTCATATACGATATCATTAAGAGAGAAACAATGTACCGACAAATGATTTTCTGCTTAATACAAAAATCCATAGCCCTGATTGGCTTAATTAAGAGTGAAGTCACTCATAATAGGGTCCTGTTTCCGGACCCTGGGATATTGCAAAGAGTTCCCCTTTCTGGGCTCTTACTATTTATAAAATATCCTAACTGACGAAGTAAAGAGATGATTGCGTAACCACTTAATACCCTGTATAACTTATTATTATCACTCCGTGTATTGAGCGTAAATTATATTGCGTACAAAAGTCTTTATGAAAAGCTTATACAAAGTTACGGCATACTATTATAACAGCATGTGACATTGCCAAGCATTCGTCTCAACATCTACCCAAATAGGAAAGCCTGATCAATGTGGTTGGTCACTGATCATACTTTGGAAACTGATCACGGAAACATACATAGACGCTTAATTCAGACAGTCCTTTGCTTATCACCTTTTTCCTAGTTACGTGCTGTCAAAATAGAACGTAGGAAGCTGCTCTTCAACGTCTAGACCTAATCCTGGGCCAACAGGAGTTCGGTCTCGAAGGCCGCGACAATGTCAGGATCAATATCCTTCTTCTTCTCCTAGCTATTTTCGCTGTCTGGATATCCCAGCCACTTCACGAGATACTTGACTGCTCTCCTAATCTGCCGCTTTTCGATTAGTTTCTCGACCGCCCACTGATTATCATCTGGATCTACAGCAGCAGGCGGATTGTATTCCGATTCCTCTTCAGCACGCACCAGCACAGGGCTCAAGATTAGTGCTCAATCATCGACGACAGTGAGTTCGATCTCCGCGGATATCTTAGGCGCCAGCTTCTGCCCTTGCTGTACGTCAGCTCCAACAGCCAGAAAAACGGCTTCTACACCTCTCACGGGTGCAGAATCATCTATTCTCTGGGTCAGATGCGACAAATATGGTCGTGGGTGTTTATACGTACCTTGAATCATCCCTACATCGGAGTGTTTCGCAGATATCTCATCAACATCGGTAAGGTCCACGACCTCAATCGCACCAAGACCTGGCACCGCCACTGCAGGGAGAATTGCTGGGTTAATCAGTTCATCGCTGCATACAGACGAGAAAGGTGTTTCGTATTTAAAGGGAACTTCATCCTCTGGCAAGGGGCTGTCCCAAAAACAGACAGGGGTGGAGTCGCCGGAAGATTTTTCGGAATAACCTGGCCAGCGGTCGCTCATGGTTTCTAATGTAGTGTTAATAAAATTGAATCCTACTTTGATAACAGCGTCTTGATCCTCCTCAGCTTTTCTTCGGGAACCACGCCGCTGCCTCTTTATACGTCCAAGCTGGATTTCTTCGCTTCCCTCTCTGGATCTCTTTAGCGATACGCGCTCCCTGATAAAGTCGATCCTATACGCGTCTTGAAGGTGGAACTGTAAATGGAGGACCGACTCAAATAATTTGGCACAGGAAGGCTGTGGGTGGGGACACCACGCTAGTTTACTATTATCTAGGTCCTGAACGTGCTTATGGACGTGCTCCAGCCATTTCCCGTGATTAAGGAACTGATATATCTGCGTGGTAGCTGGCAGTCTGGCATCGGTAAGACAGAAGGGACAGTGCCTAGCTGTGGCAAGAACTCCGCTATACGTAAGAGAGTCACACCAGACTAGAAATGTCTCCAAGTTATTAATATGCTCTTGACAGTGGTCGTTCCAGGCTTCGGACCTAATCGTCCACTTATAATAGTGAAAGCACAGCTCAGCAAAGCCATAGTCGTCGCTACAAATCTTTTTGTAGCACGTATATATATGTCTCCAGTCGTAAGAGGTATTCGCATAGAGGCCTGATTAAGAGTCGTCTTTTTTCTGGCAATTGCACTTATCCGGTTCTAAGCCGGGCCAATACGTTACTTCCGAACGCCTTTGATACAGCGCTATCAGGTCCTGAAGAACTGCGAGGCCTGTAGGGCTTCTTAGGGTGTCAACTTGGAACAGACTAGACGTGAGGCGGTCCCTTTCAGGCGTCATAAATCAGGCTTGATCAAAGATGGCCTGATGATATCCTAGTGGGTCGTCGTACTTGATAGGCTGCCGTTTTTGCCAATCGCGGAGCTCTTGATCCTCTAACCGGCGTTTCTCGTTGTACAGGGCCTTTCGAGAGCGGATAGATTCCTTGTCTCTCGCGCCTTCCAGAGTGGCAATCTGTTCTTCCAACCTGCGGAATTCTAATGCGCCTTCGAGCATGTACTGCTTCTCTGCAGGGAGACACTGCCATAGTCTCGGGTTCTGAGGCACGGTCAGTCTGCGGAAGAGGTCCCCCACGAGAGTTCGCCCCTTACTGCCGAAATAGGCCTGTTACCCATCCGCACTATTTCTGGGGAGGTAATGTCTCGGCACAGTATTAGGATCTGTGTGCCTGGCATAGACCATCCGCGTTGCCTCAAGGGCAAATTAGTCTTTGATAGAGTTAGTATCAAAATAATTAAGAAGAGATAAGACACATACTCATCTAATACAGGCCCTCAGCCCAGAAGTCATGATTTCTTACGGGTTCCGGGTATCCTACATATAGACCGAGCGATCGAAGTCTTTTGCTAAATGCACCCGCGGTTTCGATCCTCTCTGTAGACTCGCTGATGAAAAAGGGTGTCTCTAATACCTCTTCTTTCCAATATAACTGGAGCATTTCCCCTTCCGGTGGCACGATTCGCAAAAGCTCGTTGTACGTACGGTAGTCTCTAAACGCACTACGTGCTAAGAGCTAAGAGAGGTAAAAGAGCATTAGATTAAAGCAGAGAAGCCCAGATTTCTCGCCCTTATACAAGGGGTGTTGCGGTCTGTGAGGTTAAAGGTTAGGTTCAAAGGCCTAGAAATACAGGGAGCCGGAGATCTACCTTTTTTCAGGCGTGTTCGACATATTTTTGGCATCTCAGGTGAGCTGAAGGGCGAATTCTGGATTACCTAGCTCGTTTAAAAAGACCCCAAAAATCAGGTCCTGATATTAAACAATCAATCAAGGATATACTGACTAAGGAATGAAGGAGGGGACTCACCTTATAGTAGAGACCTCGACCGGTTTTTAAGCGGCAAGAGGATTCGATATACTTGCCGATTCAAGCCGAAGAAAACGTGTTTCCCAACTATATAGCCCAATCATCCAACCGTGTTGCCGGTGATTTGTACACGAACTAATCCACCGCAAAAAGCTGGTTAGCTAGGTGGTTCAAGACGACTTTAATAGCGAATCTTCTTGGTCGTTTTGCGTTAGTTAGGCTTAACTCTTCTGTTAGAGGTCCTTTAATAAACTGAAAAGAAGTTAGTTCCTCTGACCGAAACAGATCGTGTAAAAGATGCATACTTGTGTGACGGAGCATGTGATTTCGCGGGGGATTGCAGGATGCTGGCGTTGCCATGCCGCTGTGAACCTGTTCCAGTACTTGCGTACGGTCTCTTTACAGGCTTCAGGGACGCAATCCGCGCATCAATAGCTAACGCTATTGTCCTTACGAACTTTTTCAGCGAAACTAGATCGTATGAAGATGCATCGGGATTCTGTTGTTGATAACTATTTCTCCTTGTCAACTTGATTCCTACGAGTCAGTCAGGCGATCTAACTTACGCGAGCCAGAGGTCGACCTGCTTTTGATACAGCTTCGCTGATGCAGGCTGAAGCTTTCGGTGCACCGGATCACCGTTTATAATCTCAGTATCTTTCTCAGAGCCCCTTTCCTTGGCTTGTTGAAGTGTCTCTGCAGCACTCTTCTTTTTCGTTATTTGACAAGGAATTAGGGTTGACCAAAAGTAAAATAAGCATAGAATATGAACCTTCATGCGAGGATGGGGGATGGGGTAAACAAGAGTCGGAAGAGAAGTGTACGCAAAACAGCAGAGGGAGAGGAGATATTGGGGGGAGAGAGGAGACAAAGCAGCCCGGACATCAACAGCACTAAAAATCGCCATGTTGCAAAGACATATACAACACGCGAGTCCAGATTCAACGTGCAGGAGGATTCAATGCGCCATCCCCCCCGGAGGTCCCAAAACTGGGCCACCAGACCTTTGCGTAGATTGACCAAAAATTCGAAGGGACGACAGCTGCAAGGATACCATGGTTCGCTAATAATAGCAAGGGCTTAGAAGTGGGACTATGTGTGGGTGGAGCGAGACTGAGTTCCCTGAGCAGCACCGGGACAGAAGGTGAGCAAGAGGGTGAGCAGCGGGAGCAGTGGCGGTGCGGCCTGAGCAGAGGCTGAGCCGAAGTTGAGCCGGGTGACTAATTCCTGAGTCAGACAGTAAAAACCGCCAACCCAACTGGGTGCCAAGGCGCGGTCAAGATTCGGTGCAGGTACCCGTGAGTATGTAACGGCTATAGAGGCAGTCAGCGCAGGAGGAGCTACTATCGAACCAATGCTCATTCTGCCAGGGAAGGTCCATTTAGAGCGTTTCTATCAAGACCTTAAGGATGAGATTCTAGTGGGCTTATCAGATACTGGATATGCCAATGATGAGCTCTCTTTTGCATATATCCAGCATTTTGAACGTCAAAGTCGAAACATTAGAAAAGGCGCACATAGAATTCTTCTATGTGATGGATATAAGAGTCATTTAACGCAAGAGGTGCTCAATTTCTGCGAATTCTGGCATATCCATCTCTTCGCCTTCCCTCCGCATGCTACTCACTTTCTTCAACCGCTTGATGTAGTACTATTTCAGCCATATAAGCACTGGCACGCTCAAGCTGTGGATCAAGCAACTCGTACAGGATACAGCAAATTCGACAAACTTGAATTTCTTACAGCTATCCGCGGAATTCGTCAATCTACATTCAAAACCAACTCTATTCGTTCTTCGTTTCGCGAATGTGGGCTTGTTCCGTATAATCCACAGATTGTACTAAGCAAAATCAGAGAATATCAGCCTCCTCCTTCTATACGACCTTCTATTCCTCCTGAAAACGAAATTCCGCCTCCTATAACACCTCTGACTGTTCGAGCACTCGAATCACAAGCTATTCAGCTAGAAAACGCATCTCCAAGCCGTCAGAAATTGATACAACAAAAATTCATCAAGGGTGCCCTTATTCAGGCGAAAACTGCTGTACAATTTCGAAAGGATCTAGAGGCTTCTACAGCAGCTGAAAAAGAACGAAGAGAACGAAGAACTCAATCTCAACGTCAGCTACAAAAAGGAGGAGTTTTATTGGCTTCGCAGGCTCGAAATATGGTTACGCCACGCGTAGAAGAAGGTGGTACACAGCTCCAGAGGGCCCGAAGCTTGGCGCAGAAATTTACGGGACTTCTCAGATCCCCTTCCTCCTCCCCCCTTCTTCATTCCTCGATTTCTCTACCAATACTCACTCAAATTTAGGGAACAATGGATTCTAAACAGGGAAATAGACGCCGCGTCTGCCGAAAGTCAAATTCGATAGATCCTCCTTCTCCTGCGGCCTCACGAACGTCAAAAACGATGCTCGATACGCCGCGCCGTGCGCGCCTTCTTGCTGACGCACGCCACACAGCTGGCAAATTGCCTCGTACACAGCTATTTAAGATACATAATGTATCTAGAACAACTGGCTATCGAATCATTCAAGAAGGAACTGCGCGCCGCAGCGAAAAGATCCATAATCGAGGTCGTAAAAAGATACTTACTCCATATGAGTGCGAAGCAATTGAAGCTGTTGAAGATGCAAATTTTGGCTTTGCTTCGTTAAGTCATTTTAAGGTGGCAAAGACAATTGGTATAGCAAATGGCTCCGAATGTGCAATTCAACAGAATATGAAGGATTTTGGCGTGGGGACCTATATGGCAGCGCAGAAAAAAATGCTCTCACAAGCCCATATTGACGCCCGAATTATATGGGGATTTGAGCGTCGATATTGGCAATTAGATCAATTTAAGAAGTATAGATGGTGCGACGAGTCCCATTTCGCCACTTGCTTGCAACGGCAAGCTCGAATTCATCGTCGAAAGGGTTATGAGGCTCGAAATGCCCTCTCGAAGATCCAATTTAGATTAAAACGCCAAAGTCAATCTATACACGTATATGGCATTGTTGGATAGAATTTCAAGGGTCAGCTCTACTTCTATAAGAAGTATAGATAGTGCGACGAGTCCTATTTCGCTACTTGCTTGCAACGGCAAGCTCGAATTCATCATCGAAAGGGTTATGAGGCTCGAAATGCCCTCTCAAAGACCTAATTCAAATTAAAGCGTCAAAACCAATCTATACATGTGTATAGCGTTATTAGATGGAATTTCAAGGGTCAGCTCCATTTCTATACAGGCTCTGGTATAGGGGGACGCCTTGTTCAAGCTGACTATATGGTTATTCTTGAGCAAATCGTCGCTCCTGAATGGGATAAGGATTGCGTTTTGATTGAAGATAATGATGGGCCTCATGGAACCAAAGGCAAGCGATTTAATAAGGTCAAAGCTCTCAAAGCCTGTCTTGGTATCCAATGGGATATGAATCCTCTGAATTCGCCAGATCTCAATCCTATTGAGAGTATCTGGAGGATAATAAAGCAGCGTTTGAAGTCCAGGGGGGTCATCTTCGAAGAAGCCATTCTGCGCCGCGCTATTCAAGAGGAGTGGGATAAAATAACCATCAAGGAGATTAATGAGGCTATCTCAAAAATGCCAGATAGAGTAGCTGCCCTAAACGAGCGGAATGGGCGCCCTATCCCCTATTAAATAGCCGTGTAGCATAGCAGGAATCTGAGAAGTCCCGTAAATTTCTGCGCCAAGCTTCGGTCCCTCAGACACCACACAATCCTAACGACGCCGTTTCACAATCAGAGCACGTACGAAATCGTATTGCTAGACATCAAGGAAGCTCTCTAAGTGATGTTTTTTCAGCTGTCAAGCAATTGGCGAAGGGTACAGAGCTGACTGCTCATCCAATGACCCTTCTGCATAAGGCGGTCCGTAATTGCTTATTAAATAACCCTTTTATATAAGAAGATCTGTACGCTTTATAATGCTAATAAGGCTCTTGTAAAGCGTTAAAGGGCTAAAAAAACATGTGTATAAGTTAAAGATGTACTTACTATAGAGGATATATATAGTTTAATTAAGCAGAAAGAGATTATATAACTGCAGTCAAGTAGAAGGTCGGTAGAAGGGGGTATTACACAGGCTAGGTCATTGGGCTTACAGCGTTGCGGAAGATGCGGCAAGACTAACCATAATGTACGAACTTGTCAGGAGGTTAAAGAGACGTCTGAGGAAGATAGTGATGTAGAGAATAATTGATTTTCTTGTGTTGTAACTGTGTACGATGGTCAGAAGGTCATAATAGGGAAGAAAAGTGCGCAGGACGCTTGTATCCACTATTCTGACGTTAAATAGACCCGTTTTTTTATTAGTCAATCAGGCCCACTAGCGTAAACCGAATGCGGTTAGTTCTTGCAACCTTAAACCTTAAATTTTCAGTTCCCCTATAAGGCAGTAAGAGGATAGGAAAATACTTATTGAGCCATAGCAAATGGTTCAAAAACGCCATCAAGAGGAGATTTCAGGACCTACTAATACTATCAAAGCTGCTCCATTAGCTAAGGACTGCCCTCGAACACTTTTCTGAAATTGCGTTTGGCGAGAACTCTCAATAATTTTAGCTCCTAGCTCCGATCTTTGACGAGACCTTGGCGCCGGCTCAGACCAGCTCAGTGGATATTCGAGCTGGTCCGAGCCCCCATATCTCACGCCTCAGACCAGCTTGGACCATGTAGCAGCCTAACTCGGCTAAAGTGTCTTTCTCAGTGGTTCCTGGTCAGTCGTCATTAACTTAAAGTAGTATGTCATGAAAGACAATCTAACCTTGCCAATGTTAGCTTGGCAACAGCGGAGATTATAGCAATGCTCAGATTTGTCTTGAATTCAGTAATAAGGTGGTAATTTATGTGCATCGAAGCTTGAAGTTTGATAAGTGCATCCTGTCTGGCATCACGGTTCCGTACTTCACGTCAGACAGCGGGTCAATAATTCAAAACGATCCCCTACAATATCACCCTTACGCGTCTTCAGATCTCTGTTAATACGTGAGCAGCTCACGGGCGAACTACACATCTATATACAATCGGCCGTAAATGCTTATGCTGCTCGTCTATACAGCCGCCAATGTATGCGAGACGAACCCATAATTTTGCCCGAAGCTCTGTCTGGAACGCCTTGAAGCATGCCCACAGTTGCGAGACTGCCCAGCCACCACTATTGACAATACCCCCCAAACTCAGAACTATGTCCTTCCAAATCCCTGGTCCATAGAGACCGGATGCCATCCACCATCACTCCCAAACAATTCGTCGAGGTTAATGCCCGGCGTCAATACCGCACGGGCCTTGGCCATTTGTTGCCAGAACTCCTCGTCTGGGTTTAGATTCCCTGCTTCTTGTGTGCTGGCTGACTGTGGCAAATGAAAATTCGGAAGCGTGCGGCTTGGTGATGTTGTTACGCCAGTGCGGTCATGCTGATACACGGCTTGCGATCGTGAATCTCCAAAAGGATGATCGCTGAAATGATTGAAAGGCACGTTGTGTGGGCTGTTAGTGCTTCCTGGTATGCCGAATGCATTTGTAGGTCCTCCGAACGAGGTCTGTGGCTCTGCTGTCATCATTTGTGTATTCTCCAGAATAGACAATGGTTGGTTGCCGTACGCAAAGGGGTTGGTCGATGGGTACATTAGGCCTCCCAGATCCAGAAGATTGTTGCTCAAGTGCGGCCCATACAGCATCTGCGACGACGTTCCTTCTTCTCCCGCCAGCTGTGTCTTGTCCGCCAATTTTGAACTGGTCACTGCGGATGCAGATTCCGGATGATGTTGTCCAGATTGCAGAAGGGGTCTGTCGTTCAAAGCAGCACGGACGCCGGCAGAATTTGGGCTGGCCATTGACTGGGCTGCGCTTACCATAGTGATGCCACTTGGGGAAGTACTTGCTCGATCGGGTGCCCGGGTATTCGTGATCCGCGACACGGTTGGCACACTTTGATGACCCTTGTGCGCCAATTCAAGCGCTGGATTTGGGCGTTTGCGGGAGGCTGGCATAGACTGCGATTGACTCTTTCGCTGCTGAAGCTTAACAGGTAGTTCAGCAAACAAGCCCTAGACAATATCAGCGTCATCCTGGTCGAAGCAAGTAACCAGTCTTATCTACCTTAAGGCTGTGAGTGCAGCGATCCGCTGCTAAACTCCGTTTCGCAAGGCTGGCGAGCACGTCTCGTCCTTCCGTCGCGTCTTTCAAGATCTCGTTTCCAGTAGGAGATTGTGGATTCTCAAAAACAAAAAAGACAAGGGAGACTATCGCGAAGTAGGATGTGTACATCACGAACCAGTATGAGCCGATCAACAATCCCCTTCTCTTCATCTCAGCCGTGATGTGGACAATATTTCGTGCTACGCTAACGCAGGCAGCAGCGCAAGCATAGGATTGCTTGTCTACATTTCTCGATTCATGTGCTTGAGATACGTAGTGCAGAA
This sequence comes from Endocarpon pusillum Z07020, assembly GCF_000464535.1. Taxonomy (NCBI): domain Eukaryota; kingdom Fungi; phylum Ascomycota; class Eurotiomycetes; order Verrucariales; family Verrucariaceae; genus Endocarpon; species Endocarpon pusillum. The sequence continues at coordinate 57,395 of NW_006916425.1, read as the reverse complement.
ATGGTCGATACATCATCATCTGTAGGTGTGCGTAGGATAAGCGAAGTAGTTGCTGCACTCTATGTTCTTGTCAGTCCGCCCATCTCCAGCTGCTACTTGATCTGGGCTTTACCTAGCAAGCTCGGGTGGCGCGTTATCTGAAGGTTTCAGTTCCATTGGAAGATCGTCCATCCATGTTTGCATGTCCTCCTCAATCTCCCGGATCTTCGAATGACTAATTGAGTATGGCTCTCCAGGGCTGACGCATTCGACGCCTTTGATGGGATAGATGAACTTCACCACCTTTTCCAGAACACAAGTTAACTTGGTGTGTGCGTTGCTTGCGCGAAGAAGCGAAAATGTGCCTGCTGGCATTGGCAAAATTTGGGTTGTGGTGATGAACTCGTCGTTGACCTCTATTGGCAGTGGCTGGTCTACATCCTCCTCGCTCAGCATCGTCGGTAGCCCAAGCAAAGCCCCTACGTAGGTGTCCATTTTTCGTATGAGCCAGAAGATTCTTTTCCTCTCCTCTTGCTCGATGGGATTGAACTCTTTTTTGATATTGCGATGGAGGCCAAGCCGGCAGCACGCTCTCACGGCGATTCCAATATGTGAATAGCAGGTAGCCAATTTGGCCGTAGACTGTAGAAACAGAATCATGAAGACAACAGCTTGTAGGGTTGTAAGGTCTCTGCAATCCGTAATATCGAGCATGTTTCGTGCAGTCAGGAAATACTGGAATCTGAACCTATTTTAGCATTTGGCTGTACATTGAGACTTCTGATGGTACCCTTGTTCGATTGCGCTTTCATATCCATGTGTGTCGAGCGTTGTGTCCTCCGTCTGAGCAAACAGACAGCCTACGGCCATCACCACATACAGCAGTGGAAGGAATTGTGTGTCAGCATTTGTATAATTGTCTGGATCTGTGTTGAGGATTCTGTTGACTTTGCCGTAAAAGTGGGGCTTGTGAACAAAACGCATTAAAGAACATGCGTCTTCTAATGTATTTCTGCAAAGTTGCATGGCAGTCCTCCTATCTGGTAATTCAGCGGAGTGGGGAATGCTTGAGTCATAGGGTGAAGAAGAAGAAGCTGTCTTGGGAGACTCCATAAGATGGGACATTGCGCGGCTCCTCGAATCAGGAAGGCGAGAATCGAACACAAACAAGTCGCCAAATTGAGCACTAAGATACCGCATGAAAGTATGACCGGATGAATTTCCATGGTAATCCCAGTGCCCCTGATCGTCCAGGTCTAATGATCCAGTGCCTTCCACCATGGTCTGCAGCTGGGCATTGTCATCTTGCGCATCAGTAGATCGCGTTGCTTTGAATGCAGGCTGTCCCCTTGCCACGCCTGTTTTGGCATGTCGTGCAAAATCTATGATTTGGTCGATCCCGTGAGCATCGAATTTTGGGTCGTCGAGATTGACTCCTGGTAGGACAGTTCTCAGAATAGCTTCTGCTTTCTGCAGCCGGCTTTCGAGCGCCTCAATGTAGGCGGGAGCCGGGTTTCTTCGTCTATTTGAGGGTTGATCATATGTACATTCTGGAACCAGATCAGTATGAAGTGGTCACATGCAGCTGGATAACTGACGACGGACCGTAGCTGTACACGGTACAATGGGTGCACGGTTGCTTCCCTATTGCCGTTAGCCTGGGTAACGTGATTTGATTCCGAGTATCGCACCATCGCACTTGATCTTTTTGCGCCGGCATTCGTCGCATGCTCTTGTGACTCTTCTGCGCTTCTGCATTGGTATTGACGGTTTTGGTGGCTGGCATCCATGAGAAATGCTCAATGGTGTCGAGGGTTTCGAGCTCGCACCTTGCTGTTCCGCTAGGTGCTCATGAGATAGAGATTGCTGCTCTTCGTCATCTTCGCTAGACAATGATCCTGGACTCGGTATCGGACTCATGTCGTTGAGACTGTTCACTTCTTGCTTGAGAGCTGTAATGAGGTAACGGATTTGAACTATGTAGCATTGAAGCAAAATTGGAAGGCAGCACCTGTACTAAGTAATCCACTGGAGAGCGGAGAAATTTGTGGCTTGCAAAATAGATCTGCTCGTTTATTTGCGGTATTTCTTTCTCAGCTGCTACTCTCTGCTGAGGTGCAAAACCGTGGCAGAACGAGAAAAGAAGCCCCTGTGCAATCGTGCGCTACACTCTGGTCGACAGCGACCAAACTGCAAGACGAAATATAAGACAAAAGGAGGGGACAGAATTTGTGAATTGGAGGGATTATGTCACCAAAATATGACCTAAGGAAATCGAGGTCTAGAAGGTAAGAGACGCTGCGAGGAACCCAGAACAATGCGGGAAAAGATGCTTGGAGTCTTCAGGACTGACAAGGCTGCTCTTGATTATAGACTACTAGTAGCATCTGTCAACGAGTCAAGATCAGCACAAAACCATCGTCACTGACTAGCAGGCACAGGGTTGCAGTAGGGATCGCCTCTGCTGCGTAGGAGTCATTTAATCCACCTACTACGTAGTACACGTCTCTTCCCCGAGTTTCCACCGGGGTTAAGCGGAGGATACGAGGATTAGTAAGTACCACGGCATACAACCCACCCTGTTAGACTTCGACTACTACTAATGCCACGATCGTCAGAGCTGACGCGGGGTGTGGCTCATTTCAGGGCAGCGGTCAGAGATCTACAGTTCAGATCCGTAAACATTTGTGTACCGGGTAGAACATTGGGCATGAATGCACGCGAGGAGCAAGACCAAAGCGCAGCTACTGATCTGGTTGACAGCGGCGATCGCAACGCCATGTGCTCAGCCTCGAAAGGTAACATCATTGTGCTAAGCCAAGCCCACCAAGTATCATTTTCCAGCATTTTCCAGCATGAGACATTCAGGATGCGTTCTTGGAGCATGAGATATTCAGGATGCCTTCCTAGAGCATACTGGCATATTCGTTGCTCAAGCACACCGACGACCAGTAGTTTGTCTCAGACCACGTTCCAATGCACCAAAACAGCAGGGAAAATGAGTGTAGCTCGTATCAAGTCACAAATCCTGTATTTGAAATCAATCATCACTAGAGAACCGGCACAAACGTGCAGCGTACGATCAACAGTAGCGCAATATCGCGTAGCTCCAGTCACAATACATGATCGAAAATTGGAGATTTGGTTCACAATCAGGCTTGCAAAGACTGAAAAATATCTATATCAACAGATCATCCAAGGCGGACCGGATGCTGATCATTTGTGGGGCCGATGGGGCCTCCTGGGGAGAAGCCTTTGGGTCTCTCGAACGACAGCAGAGCCCTGAAAACTGTCAAACTTACGCCTTGTCGATTGTTACGCTGACTCCCCGTGTGAATCCGTCGTTTGACGCTTCCCCAGTCGTCAAGGTCGTATCCTTCAGAGCATGAGCAACTCTCTGGTCACCAAACAACTCGTCCAGCTGTTCTAGCGTCCTACCGAGGGTCTCAGGATAGAAGAGATAGATTGAGATCCCACCTGCCCAGTTCAGTGCTGCAAAGATATAGAAATAGCGGTATCCCAATCTTGAAAGAGCAAGAGGTGAACACTGCGCAAAAAGGAGGTTCAAGGACCAATTGGTTACCGTGGATAGAGAGGTACCGCGAGCTCTAATCGCCATGGACATAATCTCGGCAGGATAAACCCAGCTGATGACCCCAAGGCTCGTAAAGAAGACCGAAAAGACAAAGTTCATGGCGACACTTGCTCGAAGCGCATCTTGGTTGGTACTCGTCTCAGGGTTGAAATACCGCGCAAGCGTGGCGTTAACGCACAAAGCTGCTCCCATTCCGAACATCGAGGGTAGAAGCAGCTTCTTCCGGCCGACACGATCCATGATAGCAAGACATACCGTGTTCCACAGTTGAGCAAACGCGCCGTAGACGCCAATGATGAACAACGACGTCGAAACGGAGAATCCAAGGGTTGCGTATATGCGTGGGCCGTAGTAGTTGATGACGTTGATCCCAGAAGTTTGCGTGAATGCTTGAATGCCACAAGCGAGAAGAAGGCGTCGTCGATATGGAGCATTCGTGAATATCGTCTTCCATGACACAGAGGTAATTGCAGCCTTCTCTGCCAGGAGCGCATCTCGGATCTCTTGGAATTCGCGAGCAACAAAGTCCGCGTTGGTCTGACTCCTGTTCAGATGCAACTTTTCTAGGTTGGACTGGGCTTCTGCAACCTTTTGATGCTCCAAAAGCCACCTGGGGCTCTCTGGCAGGAGAAAGATACCACCGCATAAAATCACCGCTGGCAAAACCTGCAGAGATAGAGGAAACCTCCAGCTGAAAGCACCCGTCGCTTGTGATCCTCCGTAACCGACCCACTGAGCGACGACGAAGCCAAGACCCAACATCCACTGTTGCGTACCTCCTAGCAAACCCCGTATACCGGGAGGGGCTACCTCGGAGCAGTAATTGGGTATCGTGGCAGAGAGCATGCCTATAGCGATGCCTGCAAGAAGCCGTCCGACAACCATTGCAGCAATGTTATTAGCACCGCCCTGCACCGCACCTCCCACAGCCGCGAAGACTGAGCCAACAAAGATTGCCATTCTGCGTCCGAAAGGGTCTGCAATCCAACTCACAACCAAGGATCCAATAATCGCTCCGCCTGTGTAAGCGGAGACAATGCCACCGGTTGCGCTATCGGAGAGGTTGCCATCCCCAATGTATGCTACAAATGCTGGGATTGCAATGACCGAGCCAATGATGCCGGAGTCGTAGCCAAACAAGAAAGAGCCTAAGCTGGCAAAGACGCAGCAGAAGATGACTATTAATTTTGGCATTGTTTGGAGACTTGAAGTCTATGCCTGGCGATTTGAGTTCTCAGCCTTCACCTATTTAGCTGGCAATTAGTAATGAAACCCAGGGAAAATCTTTCTACGTACACACCTCTTGGACAAAAAAACATGTAGACAGGTTCTGTGCGCACTCTCGATGCGCGTTGAGGAAGCTGTTTTTCTGGTCAACAATGGGGTGCCAGAACAAAGCGGGAAAGTTCTCGGTTAAAGATACATCAAAGCAGTTCATCGCCATTTATGAAGTGATGCGACGCTTCGGACGAGTCGCATGGGAAGGGTCAATGAGATGTGGTAGAGCTGAACCCGTGCAACAGCGCGGCACAGTTGCGGCGCAGGAGGGTCAAGGATGAGGTAACTCAGAGCACGTTCTGTATTGATCACAATGTGCGACCGCTGGACATACAAGGTTTCGAATACATTGGAACGAATGTCTAGTCCAGGAGGGTGAATGATGCTCTGTTGATTGAACAAAGCCACCAAGCCTAACGTAGGCCCGACTCGTGGAAGGGAAGGATTGATCCCGGTGCAGCCACAGGGCGGAGACCTTGGAACTGTCACGGTAATTCCGTTGCGGAAGCTAACGTAGGTCCTCAAGAGACATAATCCCAGTTATCTGGATTTTGCATATGAAGCTGGTTACAATATATGTGCTGTTTGGACCTTGTGCAACGATCTCTACTTCTCATTGTGCTTCCCAATGTATACTCCAAATGCATAGAAGAAGTAATACGTGCTGATAACCAGGGGTGTATGCAGGGTTTCCGACAGCATATCATACTAAAAATAGGACAAGCCACGGCAGAGTCACTCTCTTGCTTGATCAGGACGGTTGACTGGCGCTGAGCACAGAAATCAATTGGGTAATCGATTGCTCGATTTGTCAGTAAAGATTCATCAACTAAGTGTGTGGTTTGAAACCCATTAGCGCTGTCCTTTTGGCGGAGATGCATCCTTCTTCCAGATTAGCATGACACCTTCGGCGGGGAGGACTGCATTAGAGGTAGAACGTGACTGGTCAGTGGGGCTCCGAGGATTTCTAGCCGCAGGTCATTTTCCCAATCATTCATCACTGGGTGCAGGTCAGAGCCCAATGTGAGATGGCTTAGCAGCACGTTGTTCAGCTTTTGAAAAGAAGTTTCTTTCAGTCGCTTTGCGACTTTCAGCATGCGACCAACGAACCATGGCCTTTCAGTGTCAAGCAGAGCAGGGTTCTTGCTGCCGCTAAGCAAGATTTGAATCAGGGCTTCGACAGAAAGGTGCACGTCCAATTCATTGTATTTGACGTTCTCGATAAGCTCTCGGAAGAATTCCTCGCTTATGTCTGTCGAATGTCGGTATTCCCAGATGGCAGTGTTGATTGTCAGCAGAGATGCCAACCGCGAAATGATTTGCTTCAGTTGGCCTGTTTCGGTGTACCTAAGACCAGGAGGACTTGCCAGTAATCGTTCCAGAGGCTGGCCGGGTATGAAAGCGGTATATCTCATTGGTTGTTCAACGGCAATTGGCGTTTTCCGAATTTGGGCCTGAACAAAGGCTAATTGCTCAGTGCATCGGAGAAATTTGATAAACTCTTCACACTGTTCTTCTATTTCTTGCACCGCTATCTGCTGTGCCTCGAGTGGATGAGACGGCATGGCGGTAGGATCGTGATGAAAATAGAATGTTGGTCCGTTGGAACTGTACCCAGATAATATGTAATCTGACCAATTAATCAGCATCTGAAGCCGGTTGTGCTGGACAAGCACAGATGGGCCACCCCGGTCGCGTATCTTCTGCACAGCTGCACGAAAATGCATCCATGCATATTCGCGTCGCTGGATGCGTGGGTCAAAGTCTTCTAGGGCAGCGGCAGAAAGTGTTGCCGAAATGGAGGCGTCAGACGTATCGGTGGGAGAGCTCTGAAAATGTTGTAAGAGTAATTGCGATGCTCGAGCGCGATGCTCGATTGAGGCAGGCGTTTCAGTCAAGCCTTTCACCCATGCCTGAGTGTTCGCCGCATGGACAAGGATGGTGTTCTGGAAGCATACAGCTCCTTTCATGGCTTCGGGAATGAACACGGAGAGATACCAATTGTGGGCGTGCGGCGAGCGCCTCTCGAATCCATAAGAACAAGCTGGCATGACATTGGCGTAGAAATCAAAGAGTTCCTTGTCTTGTTGGTTGAGCTTCATCGGTAGGCAGTCGAAAGGATCGGTACGAGCAGCACTTAAAACAGATTGTGGGTCCGGGCTGACATAAACATGCAAAGACTCACTGGACATCAGGCTACCAGCAGTAGAGAACGAATCACAGGAACTTATGCTCCTTGTCCGGGAGGATTCACTTGAGGAGATATCTGCTAATTTGGCAAAAGCAGATGGTTCCAAGAAGAAGAAATCTGGGTGGCCTTTCTCAGCTTGCCCGGGGATGGTGACATTTCGTTCAATCTCTTCGACTTGATCATTACTCCAGGCTAAATATGCCGAATTATGGACAGCATTGGGCTGAGTCTGGCACTCGTCCAGTGAACCGGTGCCGGATACGCTGGGAGAGGACGCTCCTGATGAGGCTGTTGATTCGGATTGATGTGCTTTTCCTCGAGCTTTGATCTTCCGAGCGGGCCTCCTCAACGTCGAACCAGACTCTTTTGGAGGATTCTCTTGACGCTTCTTATCCTGCCATCGCTTTTGGCGCATGAACTCTTTCATCACATGTCGACGAACCTGTGTTGAATTGCCAGACAAGGAGGAAGCAGAAGTATTATCAATGAATTGAAAGCGGGTCGTTGGTACGGCATCTTCGACCGAACGGGAGTTCTGTGAGGCGATTTCTTGTGCCGTGTCCTCAAGAATAGGCTTGTCAGTAGATTTGGGTTTGAAATTGACAAAGACATCTCGGCCTGTAGATCTTAACTTTTGATCAGCTCGAGCCATTTCGAAAGTCTTCTGTTAGCATATTTTCTTCTAAGGCATCGGCATTGGTGACCATAGTGATATGGTCAGATGACTGTGTTCGTGTTTATGACTTTTGCTGGATGAGACCACAGGCAACAGAGGTGGTGACGGCTTGAAGAAGATAGCGCAAATAGACGTGCATTAACAAGGGCGGTGGCCTAACTCGTGTGCTACAAGAGCAAGGCTCTGGCAAAACCATCAAACCCAGTGGTTGTAATTTCGCATTCAACGACTACAGAAGGCGTCCATATCTGTTTTTGGGGCGATCTGAGGATGGACCAGCCCTGTGGGAACTAGTCAGGCCATTCCTACCAGTAGCTGCCACCATGTGTGAGCCAGAGCTTGTTCGAGCACCAATGATGTAACTGAGAGCTCTTCTCAGCCCCCGCAGTCACTGCTGTGGTGCAACCACCTGTCGCCCATCAGTTACTTATCTATTGGGTGGGACTTTCCGCAGATGTAAGCGCTATCGAGTCTAGGGCCTCTCAACTCGTACACGGTACTTCTGCCAATTACTGTGTAGGGTGCTGTGTCTCCATGTTGAGGTAAGCTGCGCAAAACCACATCTAATGTACTGGTTGAGTCGGAATGCTGTGCGTTCAACCTTGAAGCCGATGTTGACGATCAATATGCATATTATAACTGGAAACACCAATGACTAACAAAGTATTGATATGTACATAGTACGTAATAAGATCACCCGGCAAATGCAAGGTGCATGATGACCCCTGTAGGTCTGGTGTTGAGCTAGTTAATGCTGAAAGAACCGCCTTCCTTCTCGATATCAGGCCACCTATTGACTAGTTAGAGCGTTCACCTGCATGCCCTGGGACAAGATTGGTCCGAGCTTAGTACTACACATAATCATATGCTGATCATGGTCTGAACGAGGTGTAAAGCCACCGCTGTTCTGTATTGGATGTGTTCACCATCCTCCATTTTCATTCTTTTTTACTCCGGTTATCCTCATTACAAGGTATTGGCATGACTTGGCTACCTGTACCTTGATTGAAGTTATCCGTAGGCTCAGTACATAACCATGTAGCTCACATCGTCTAATAATCAAACCTAAGTCCTGTCGTCATAAGCGACTGCTTGATATCATTGACTTGAAATTGAATGTTGGCACGGTGCTAGACTTAGTACCATAATTACCATACAATGCTCTGCAAGTGACAGTCTAATCGCGCTTAGTGTGAGTCCCCGAAGCCACTCAGTACTACGTACTGTTTTAGGTGTGAAGGCTTTCCGGAAGTGTGAAGCACACAGCTCCTACCCCCACCTGCGCTGACCTGCGCTATGCACCGTTTCTGCAGACACCATTGCTGATCACAACACCAGCACCGATCTTCGTTCTTCGGAAGCACGGGACAGTCGCAAGAGGCGATCTAACTTGTCTACTGTCTCGTCCATCACCTAGTCCTAAATTTTGATTAGGGCGTCATCTCAATGAGTTCATCAGGATGAGCTTCAAGCTGTCCAAGCTGCTCAATCCAGCTCCGACTGCCGGACCAGCTTCCATTCCACTTCACTCAAACCAATTTGACAATCCTTCAGACGCGGCGCCTGGACATGTTGAGACGTGAGTTGACTTTCACCTTCAGCTCCGAGATTGTGCTGACAGACGCGTTAGGCATGGGAGCGCACCACTTCCGACTCCGGTATCTATCCCTACAGCCAAGTTGGATCTTTCACCTCCATTCAGCCTGACGACGAGCCATGTTGCGCCGGTAGAGCCGTCTACTGCTTTAGAGCATGGCTCCTCATCTCCAACTCTAGATCAGTACCACTTTTCAGCTACGCAGAACCACGCACGCCGCCAATCGATCGTTAAGGCGTCGCATCTTCCTCCTCCAACGCTTGCACCCATCCAGCCTCAATATGACATCTCGCCACCTGGAACTTGGATAGAGAGCTTGGATGAACACAAAGTTAACGCGAACAGGTTGCCCGGCATGCACTCGGTTGGTCCTGGACCTGCTCAAACTGATACCACCCTGCCAGATGTTGCTCATGATGAAGGGCCTACTCTACTCGATACTGCCACTACACAAGACGACGTCACAGAGAGTAGACCAATATCGGGTTATCCAGCGTCGGAAAAGGAGATTGCGGCACTTTCGCTAGCAGCCTTGGACGGAGCGTTAGATGAGGGAGAGGATGCGACAGTGAAAACAGAAGCGCAAGAAGTTCCAAGCACAGGTGCGCGCCCTCGTTCGAAACCTGTAAATCGGCTACAGAAAGTGCCAGCTGCGAAACCTTCCGAAGGGTCGAGTGATAAACGCTTCCTCTGTTACATCTGCATTAAGCTATTTACGCGCCGCCGTTCGGTTCGTGACCATATCAAGAAGATCCATAATGATACCAATTTTGACATGGCACGGGCCATTGAGGTGACGGTAGATCCTGAGACCGGCGAGTCTGTCATCCCATTAGCAGATTTAGTCAAGACTCTACCTCCACCTTCTGGCGGTCAACAAGCACAAACCAGTGCGTCTCGTTCTGCATCTCGCGCATCTTCTGTTGAAACGAATACTTTTTCGACACCAGCCCTTGTTGCCGGAAAGAAGAGGCCTGCATCTGATATGCTACCTGCACAGACCACTGCCTCGAAGAAGAAAGGCACCGCGAAACCGAAGCCTGTGAATACAAGTGTTAAGAAGGTCAAAACGGAAATAGATAGCTCTACTGAGGCAGCTGTAGCTTTTCGGTCGCCATCAGGCACACCTGTGTCTTCACGTGCAGGCAAAGCACCGGTAGCGGTAAATGTCAAGAAACAGTCGAGCATGTCGCTTGCGTCCTCACCCGCTCCGTCGGATCGAATGTCAATAGCTCCTGCAACAGACAACGAGGCAGAGGACGAGGGCGAGCAAGCCTACGTACCCACCGAGGGAGCTGACGAGAACGAAGCCGACAACGACAACGACAACGAAGTCTTCTGTATCTGCCGAAAAGGTGATAATCACACCTGGATGATTGGTTGCGATGGTGGATGCGAGGACTGGTTTCATGGCAAATGTGTCAACATTCAAGAACGGGATGGAGATCTCATCGACAAATACATCTGTCCCAACTGTGAAGATAAAGATCGAGGCCAGACGACATGGAAAAGGATGTGCAGAAGGATCGAATGCAGGAAGCCAGCCCGGGTACTCGCAGAACCGCCTAGCAAATACTGCTCCGATGAGTGTGCCAAGCGATTCTGGGTCGGAATGGTGAAAAAAAGTGATCCGAACGCTCTCGTGAGTGAAGATGGCTTGATGGTGGTTGGGTCGAAAGTTCATCACAGGAGTCAGGAGAAGAAGAAAAGAAAGCGCAAAAAGGCGAGAGAAGATGAGGAGTACAACGATGCAAACAACGGCGAGGAGAGCGAGTACCAGGAAGGACGTGTCAAGCTTTCACCTTCACAAAAGAAGAGAAAGAGCATTTCCCCAACCATGACCAAAATCTGCAAGAACGAGTTCCTGGATGAAGAGAGGTTCTCCTCAGATGACGAACCACCTCTATCCACCAAGGGCGGACCACTCGCAGTAGGAGATCTCAAGATGATGCTTAACCAAGCCAAGACGGTTGAGGAGATCCGCCAGCTCGGTCAGAAACCACCAACACCACCCTACACTAGCGACGCCGAAGGATATGACCAGGACACCAAAATGTTTAACGGTGTAGGTCCGAAGGAGGAGCGTCAGCAAGACCAGAAACCATTTCCCTACAACTATGAAGAGCAAGCACACCTCAAGAGGTTGTCAGCCAAAAAGAGGCAACTGGATGGCCGATTGCAGATATTGCGAGACCAGGAGAAATTGCTTGCAATGATCAAGACGCGCTCAGCCGTCATTATCGAGGAGATGGATGTTCCCAAGGCCAAGAATGTTTGTGGCTTTGATGCGAGGTTGTCTTGGTCGACGGCTGAGTTTGAGGAGTGGCACGATAGTGAAGCGGGGAGAATAGCGCTTGAGAAAGGTGAGATTGGGGATCCAGAGCCGAGTAACCATCCCGTCAAGCAGGAGAGACCTGATGGGGATGTGATGCTTGATGGTGTTGAGGATGACCCGGAACAAGACATGGACGAGGGAGATGCAGGTGGCGACGGAGACGACGACGCCAGGCGCAAGACTCTGCTACGAGGTATCTGTGTCCGGAACAAATGTCCCCGTCATCGCGAATGGAGGAGACTGCTTGCCAGCGAGTACAAATTCGAAGAGGAAGGGGTAAGGAGGCAGATGAGGAAAGTGGAGGCGGAGGGGACGGAGGTCAGGGAACGGGCGGCAATGAGGCTTCTTTGTGAGCAGGAATAAGTTACCTAGGCATGCTGATTCGCTCTCACGGCTGGATTTAACGCTTTTGAGCCCAGGAC
>NW_006916425.1:0-45152 GCF_000464535.1 Endocarpon pusillum Z07020 | reverse complement strand
GGGGGGGGGGGGGGGGGAGAAAGGCGAAGAATGGGTGCAGAAATTGTCGCTCACGCACTTCTCCTCGGTCTCTGGTGCTGTTTTCCGAAGGTGGACGATCTGCCTCAAATATCTTACCCTCTTCTCCTTCTTCTTAAATCCTCATCTCCAAACCAAAACCAGTACCCCCATCGACATCTTTATTTTCGTGCGCTACCACATCCCAGCAGCAACGCGTGAGATTAATACCTTATTTCTGCGCCGGTCTACTTTTGATGCTGACTTTTTTTGCTGGGAAAATTTTCTCCAACTTAGTGGCCTCTTGATCTGTTGGTTAGCTTTTTTTTTCAAAATGAAAAATCGGATGTGGAATATGGAATAGGGAATAGCGACTTTGGGATTCGGGACTCTCTGACCGCATCTTCTTGCTCGCTCTTCCTTTCCTGCTTGTCTGCCTGCCTGCCTGGAGGAGGCGAGAGGAGTGATCGCACCGGTTGATCACAGGGAAGGGATGTTTGACTGGGGACCAAACTTGTAGGACTGGCAAGCAGGATTCTGAGATCAGCTAGCAGTAGTCTAGACTAGGTTAGGGGGTTGGGGTGATGGGGAGGGGGCTCGATATGGCGCCCTGGGAGTGAGTGAGAGAATGAGTAAGGCGAGTGGAATCACATATGGGCGGGCAGGCGGCCGGGCTAGTATCGTATCTAACTAGTATCTATCCATCTATCTATCTACCTACCCATCTACCCTTCCACCCGTCTATCTAACTACTAAGTTAGTGGCAATGAAGCGCACGAAGAACACGAGAAGTGTGAACCGGACACGACGGAGTCGAAAACTCGTTGTTCCCATAATCCTTGATCTCATCATCCTATAATCCAATCTAGTTCAATTCAACTTAGTCTAATCTGGAGGGGTGAAGAAGTGATACATCCAAGTCCGTATTACTGGCAGTATAATTACAGCTAAGCAAGCTAGGTACAGAGTACTACTGTATCCGCTCGCTGACGCTGAAAGTCGAAGTGGAACGTCAAGATCCACTTCCCTACATACATTCCCTTCATGAGATACGGCAGCGTAGATAATACAGTGGCGGTCTGCCCGCCTACCCGCCCACAAACGCGAGCATGTCTACCACCTCTCTATACACGGGTACACACTTACAACCTTTCATTAATCGCTTACTTCACCTCATTCAAACCAAGGAAACAAAACAAACAATAGATGCAAAAGGCCGGCCCAACGCCCTCGCTATATGCAGTGTGGCAAACCAAATTCTTCCCGTAAATGATTGACTCACTAATGTAAAACATTTACATCTTCGCCCAACGACGAAAACGCCTTGGGAACACTGACTTTCAGACTCCCCCAGCTATTTCCTCTCTTCTCTCGAATCGGAAAGCGAGGAGGCGTCTTGGGCGTCACATCACGGATCCCTGGCATCGAGGCCTCGGGATCGGAGGGGATGGAATCTGATAGATTCTTTTGGAGCTGTGCTGCCGCTTCGGTATTTTCTGAATCAGGGGTAGATGAGTTTGTGGGAGTCGACGGGCCATTCGTCAGATTTCGAGAAGCTGAAGACTGCCTGATCTTCGTGAGCTCAAACCCCGCTGCTGCTGCTGCTGCTGCTGCTTCTTCTTCTCTCGATGAACGGACCAAAGGCGAGCCCTTCTCGCTCATCCGCTCAATGAAACTAGGGACTACACCCCCCGCCATCCTAGCCCAGAAGAGTCTCTCCCGTAACCTGATAAGCTCTTCCCAAGCTTCCTGCTCCTCTTCTTTGTCTGTGCATCGCACGACGCCGTCACGCACCATGCGCACATAGCCGACCAAATCGCATGTTGCGCGGACCTTTTCGAGACAGAGACTGCATAGAGCCCACTTGGTGGCGCTTTCACCTTCGCTGACTCTCATGCGGTGGGTACGCGGGTTGGAGTCGTCTTTTCGTGATTCGCCGCACAACGCGCATGGGGTGATGCGGCCATAGAGGCGAATACCTGATTCCGGGATTGGTTCTACGATAAGACCGCTCTCGGTGAGGGCTGAGAGTATGCTGCGCCGAGAGAGCCATGATATGGATGATGACAGGTCAAGTCTTAGGGTTGGCTCGATGTCCTCGACTAGGAGGCGTTTGTAGAATTTGATTTCTTTCAGCGGAGTAGGACCTCTCTCGGTATTGGAGTTGGGTGAGAAAGAGCCAGGAAGTTGTGGCGAAGTTGTGGCAGATTGGCTGGAGGTCGCGTTCAGCGAGGTAGAGGAGCTATTTGAAAGTGGTTGCAAGGGTGAAGAAGATGAAGACGATGTGAGGCCTCCCAGACCCATCACACTGAGCCCTGCATATGAGCCACTGGTCACACGAGAAGCGGGCTGAGACTTCTGGGCGAGGAGCAGAAGATGGCGGAAGTCTTCGTATGCTGGGAGATCTGTGCGGCAAACAGGTTTAAGAAGATGTGTCAACGTCGTTGATGGCGCTGGCGAAATCTCTCCTCCAATTTCTGTTGTCCTAGGGGAGAGATTCATGGCCTCCAGCAGACGAAGGAATTGAGCATCCTTCTCGCGGTAGGAGCTCGGTGATGAAGGCTCCGTCGATGTTCTTGCAGAATCTGGTCCCTCATCCTTACTGCCTTGGGGGCCCATCTGCTGCATGACAAGTTTCAACTGTGCCAGCTGTTCCTGCTGGTTCGCTAAGAGAGATTCTGTGTCTTTGACTTGATCTCGTAACTGCTGATTCCTTCTTTCAACCGCATCCCGCTCCTTGTTAGCTGCTGCAACCATTTTGTTGGCTTCTTCGAAAAGAGATGCTGTAAGGTTTTCGAGTTCGCTTTCGATGCCTCTCTTCTCCTGTAAAATAACGACCTTCTGCCTCCTCTCATTCGCGAGTTCCGCCACCAGCTGCGCCTTGTCGTTATCCGCATCTGCTTTTGGTATCAGCAGTCCCTCAGTCACTTTCTGCTCCTGCGCTCTGACTTCTGCTTCAAGCTGTTGAACTTTAGCCCTCGAAGTCTCCAACTCGTGACGAGTCTGCGCAATAGTATCTTCCAGCACTGTTTGGTGGTTGATGGCATTTATGAGTTTGTCGCTGAGTTTCGCAGCCTCATCGCTTAAGTCTGGATGTCTGGGTGAAGGAGAGCGAGTTCGAGATAAATCTGACGAGCTCGTGTTTCCATGATCTGGTGCAGTACTGAGGGACTCTTGTGAGCCAACTCGAGGGCTTACGCCATGCAGAGCCAAGTCAGACTCAGAAGCTGCCATTTCCGCAATGACGTTTGTAGATAGGGTCTTTGGGCTAAGCTGAGAAGCAGGATTTGGCCGGCTGGGCTAACGAAGAAGAGCGACTGCAGGGGGAGTCAAGACAGTGAGAATAGGAAGTGCGGCCATGTTAGGGGCCTATTGTTTGCATTTATATAAAAGTGTTCAAGTGCCGCTGGTCAGGTGGTGTCGAGTACCTTTCCACGATAAAACCGGAAAGCGCGGGAATGGATGCGCGTGCTGTTCAGATCCCGGGACCAGAGCAGGACATCAAGCACACTCTGATGGATCAAGAAGACTTGAGCTTCAGCATCTGGAATGGGCTTGGTAGTAAGGCAGTGTAGTTTGCCTTTTGTACTCCTGTAACGTGTAGGAAGAACGGCAATTACCGAGTTGGCTGTGTGATGATGTAGCCGCTGTGCAGCTTGCGCCTCGAGACTTGACAAGATTGCACCCGACGCTTTACCTCATATTCAACTCCAGAGAAATGAAGTATGTTAGACGGAAGAAGAAACGAGAAGCTTAGATCAGACACGCCTTCGTAAAATGTAAATGCTGTTGAGGAGAGGGCCAAAGGCGGATCCTTCATAAGCTTGACCCGGCCATGGGAGCCCGGATGTCGGGTTCTCGCAACCCTCGAGGCGTGAGTCTAGCGCCTTAGAAAGTGGAAATCTTTCGCGTTGTGGCTTTTGCTGCCGCTAAACCTTCAAGGGTCGGTCGACCGCCTTAGCCGCTATCTGCGCATTGACGACGAGACGGCAAACCTGCATAGACCGGAGGAAACACGGCAATGGCAGACGCCGAGCTGGAACAAGTACGCTCTCCTTTGAATACCTCGCCGGGATAGCTGTTGATTCGTACGCTAGATACGAGCTGCACGACTTGCACAGCTAAAACAACAAGGCGGCGGAGGGAGTCAAGGCGGGGAGGGCAACGAGGAGGAACAGAGGAGGTCTCTTATACTCCCCAGTACATGTAAGTTGCTACAAGACATACTGACGCACGCTCAAACACAGGAAACAAGAATCTGAAGCCCGCGCGTCCATCCTCTCGCAAATACTCGAACCCCAGGCTGCGGATCGGTTAGGACGGATACGAATGGTAAAAGAGAGCCGAGCCACCGATGTTGAGAACAGGCTGATCATGATGGCGCGGACGGGTCAGTTGAGGGCAAAGGTTACGGAGGAGCAGCTGAAAGAGCTGCTTGGGTCATTGGCTGAGCATCAAAGAGAAACGGGAGGGGGGGTAGAGAAAATGAAGGTTGTTAGGAGGGGTGGGTGGGATGATGATGATGATTTGGATGATCTGTTGGAAGGCAGTTGATACACACTCGCACGAGGATAGAGTGGCGAGAGAGGTTTAGCATTTTTGCTTCTCTGTGATACCCGGCTTTCGCTATGCCACCAAAGTCCTTCAGACGCCTCCGCTGAATTGTATGCGAATATCTCTAGTGCCTGCTGCAGCTTAGGTCTTTTTGTCCTTCGAAGCTCGCTTTTGAGCCTCTCGGAGCTTTTTTCTAGTCTCTCGTAAGTCTGGGGGAGGCTCAATACCCAACCTAGCTCTCAGATCATCGACATCTGTCTCCAATTCTTCTTCCCAGTAGATATTGATAAGATCTACGCTCCCTAATCCATTAGAGAAAGCCCATGGCAGGTAGGTATTGAACATCCTCTGCCTTTCCTGAGGTTTGAGTTTCACAATCGCCACCAACGAAAGCGCAGTCATAGGGAGCCCTGTGTTTGCAAACTCAAAAGCCTTCAGTCCAATTTCCCCCTCGACAAAGATAGGGAGACCAGTGAGAGCATGATAGAAGTCGTGGCATTCTCGATAACGCTGCATGACATAGGCCTCCTCTTCATCGTCTATATATCGTACCCAGTCTCGAGTATCAGGGGAGACACCCTCTCGATCGAGCCATGCTGCATATGTCCTTCCCACCGAGTTCTCTGGCAGCTTCCGAAGATGTTCAAGCGACATCGTTTTGGATGTGATTCGTGGACGATCTCGAAGTATCCTTCGGCCCGTCGGACTTGCTAGCATTCGATTTCGAAGCTTTGTGATGAAGAAGGGTTGAGCAGTTGCCTCGCCGAGCGCAGCAATCATATCTGCTCGTCGCGGATTCAGAAGACTGGCGACTGCAGAGCCAACGGCTAAAGCTGAGCGCTCGATGAAAGTGAGAGGGACATGGCCAGGATAATTCGGAGGTGGACGGTTTAGAACGGAGAAGTCTCGGATGGAGCTCTGACGTGAACACGATGAGCTCGTAGGACGAAGGATGGATTGGAGCAGGGCAAGATCTTTTTGTCGTCGAGGCATGATCTAGTTGTATACATCTCACCAGCAGATGTTCTTGCCAACTTCAAATTTCGAATGGATTTCTTTGCTGGTATCTGCTGCAGCAGCATATACTATAACTATAGTATGTAACGCCCAACACCACAAAGCGGGCCACCCCACAAAGCGGGCCAATTTCGGGTCACCCACAAAAAACCACCCTCAAATTTCTAACGCTTATTACTCCACCAATTTACGTCCAAATGGCCTCAAACCAAGAGCAATTGATTCAGCAGGCGTTAAATGACCTAGATATAGGTGCTGAGAAGTCAATTCGCAAGGTAGTCTAAGCTTAATATTAAGTTATTACCGACGCAGAGGTCGTAACCCACGTACGCAAGCTAATCGCAGGACTCAACGCCTATCCCTAGAAGAAGAAAAAACTCTAATTCAGTGGATTCGAGATCTACAGCGGCAGAATCTATGCCCAAATTACCCTAGAATTCGCTCTTTTGTGTACGAAATCCTGCGAAATCAAGGCGATTCGCGGCCCCTGGGCAAGAACTATGTATCTCGCTTCATTTCTCGCTATTTAGAGCTTTGAACAAGCAGATCTCGAGCTATGGATATTAAGCGCCTCTCTGCGCTTAATCCTACGGTTATAGAGAGCTTCTTCTCTGAATTTGAACAGCTCTGAAGTCAGTATGACGTCAAAATAGAGAATATCTAGAATATAGATAAAACAGGCTTTCAAATGGGTCAAACAACAAGCAATTTTGTGGCCTATGACGCCTCTATAGGGCGCCCTGTTGCTCCGCAGCCAGATAATACGCAATGGGTCACAATTATTGAGTGTATCTCATATCACCGCGCCCTAAAGCCCTATCTCATCTTTTGTGGCAAGGCACCAGAGCTACATATGTTCCCTGCTATTGATGAGCTACCTGACATTATTTGGGCCTTCTCTCTAAAGAGATGGACTGATAATAAGCTTAGTATTGATTAGCTAAGGCGGATATTTATTCTACAGAGGCCTATAAGCAAGCATTCTATTCTGATTCTTGATAGCTATAACAGTTATTCTATCCCCTCCGTGCCTGAACAGGGGTGTAGAATGCCTCAATTAGCGTCGTCGATCTCCTTATTTCGATGTTGCTACAACTTTTGCTTGCTCGAACGCCTTTGATAGATATTCGGGAATAAGTGTCTTCAAGAGCAAAGCTTTAACTCACTTGTCAAATGATTTGTCTGATAATATATTCATTGAATGCTGGTTAGACGATGTCCTGTGAGCGACCTTATTTGAGCTTAAATTTCACCAAACGCGCTAATTGAGGCATCGGGCACGGAGGGGATAGGCCTATTTCAGTATCTCTGCCTTTAAAATAACATCCATCCACTCTATCTACTAGCTCATGCCTCTTATAAGCTTTAACCACTTGATTTAGGACCCTTTTCGCCTCTTAAAGCAGTATATAGCTAATTAGTACAAAGATTTGTACTAACAGGCCTTGTAACACTTAACTACAGAGTATTTACTAAGCTCTATATTAAAGCATGTCAAACTACATTTACTGAGCGAAATATTCGTGCTGGATGGCATCGTACAGGAATTTGGCCTCTAAATAAGCAAAAACTACTCAATGACCCTGAAATTCGAAATTTTGGACGTACTACGCCTGAGTATCAACCCCCAGCTACGTCAGATGGTCTCTATAGCACTCCAAAGCAGAGTGACAATTTACGCGTACTAATTCGTCAAATTAAGGCCAAAACAACGCCTCAAATAAGACGCGCTGTACGAAAGCTTGGCCACAGCGCTATTCAAGAGCATACTGGCGCTCAATTGCTTCGAACGCAGCTCCGAGAGCTACGTCAATTGGCTTTGAAGCAAGAGCTTACCAAACGCTCAAAAAGGATACAAAAAGAGACAAAGCAGCGGTCGTGGAATCTCGAACAGGTCAGGGCTGCTCTAGCGCCTAAAAAGGTCCATTTCGTACGCAAGGAGGGCGGCGAAAAGCGAATTCTGCGTACTGTTACATTAGAATAGGCCTATAGAAGCTATTTCTATCGAAATTAGCCAATTTGAATGAGTATAGCAGCTCTAATGCAGTAGAATTTGGTGTTGTTGCTAACCCGAAATTGGCCCGCTTTGTGGGGTGGCCCGCTTTGTGGTGTTGGGCGTTAGGGCAATCACAAACCCAGCGAACCAACCTCGAAATATTGTAGACCTCCCAAATTGACTTCTTGGCATTGAAGCTTGGCGAAAAGGGGACAGAGTACTTGCATAGGAAGGAACTCTACTAAACGATAAAAAAATGATAGAAAGCCGCATCATCAAATTCAAATAGAAATACCTCATTCTAAGTTGATATATCAAAAAAGGAAAAAGTTCGCTTCATATACATCCCCACTCTCGAACAGTGAAAGTTCGATACTGGAAGGAGAGATGCATCCACTATGAAAACTTAGCTAGTGCCAGTTATTCAGGACTCCAACCGCTGAGCCACCAAAGAGTTTGCGGTGGGACGGCATGGAATTTTGGCCCCCAAAATTAATATATATAGTAAATAATTGATCAAAGATTTTAGTTTTTACAATCGGAGTCTACGGACTACACAACTTGATGATCCATCTCCACAAGTTCTTTACAGAGTATTGCTATTGGAAACCTGGATCAATGCTGTACGAGCGATATGTGTCATTCAAGGCGCATTAGAAAATTCTTTGCTCCGCTCTAGCAACAGTACCATCTGAGTAATCGATTCCATACAAGACGCTCATTCACTGCCAAACTTTGTTCAGCGCATCAGGAGATATGGCTCTCATCACCAAACCGACTGCATCCTCCGTAAGAACAAACTCCTCTCAAATTTCCTCGTCCGAATCATCTGATTCCTTGCTGTCATCTTCATTCTTCTTTGAACCAACGCTTTCCTCGTCTGAATCATCAACCGCTTCATTCTTCCGTACCTCCCAAAGCCCAGGTACCAAGGCCTTTTCTTTGGAAACTCCCAGATTTTGCAGATTGTCAGCAAAAGGTTCAGATGGTCGATCCGATCCCAGACTCCCATTCCCATTTTGGTCCTTGGACTCGTTGCCCTTTGTAACCGGTACAGGGTGAATGTTGTGCTCAGCCTGTGCGAGTTCATTCGTCGGTAGCGTAGCAGGCACGGCGTCCTTGCCTCCTGTTTCCGAGACCTGACACCTACCAGATGTAGATGTCATATCGTCAGAGCGAGTCTCATCATGTGGAATGGTCGTGGATGAAGACTTTGGCGAATCCTCAGCCAGCTCTGCGGTCCGGGATGAACGGCTGCGAGACATATTGTCATCGTGTTTCTGCAGCATCGGCGGCGAACTCTTCTCTGCGTCGCTCCGTCCGCTGTCTGCGTGCAACCCTCTGTCAAAACCAATTTCTCCAGTCTTTCCATGCGATTGCGGATTGCCAGCTCCTACTGTTAGCTTGCATACAGTATGGCTGGTAGAGATTCCACTGGAAAGACGACACTTCTCGTCGAAATGGTGTTTAAAATCAGCCAATTGTGCCCTGCACTGCCTGTCACGCTCCCCGAGTTCAATAATTCGCCGCAATGACTCTGCGTGCCACTCTCGGAATTGGGTTGCAGTCCAGTTCCTATCGCCCGGCCGTCTGTGGTAGAGGCGAATAACTTCTGAAGGGCATCGGTATCCTTTCGGCCAGTACTCCATTCTCTTGAGGAATAAGTGTCTGGTCAATTTATACTCTTCAAAAGGGGGTAGAAGGATCCCTTTCTTGATTTGGCGTGCAGTGTGACAAGTACTAAGATGCTTGGGAAAGGCTTCTCGTACATAGACTGCGAGACCACCATAATTCGGTGTGCGTATAGGATTGAAAGCACACTTGAGTACAAGATCTCGTTGGCAACCAACACACCAGAATCCTGACTCTACCTTGAGGGGTGTCCTTCTTGGATGCAAATAAGGCAACGTGGTGAAAAGTAAATCGCTTTGAATATTTGGGTCCACCCCTAAGAGCGACCAATATGTTCGTATGGCTTCTAGGAGACCCGGAAAACTTTTATCCCACAACATAATATCCCTCAAGGCGTTGCGGTGGGAATCAATGTTGTGTTCCATAAGATAATTGCTGACGAGGTCATGAAGATAGTCAAGACCCCCAACAATATTGTATTTTGATCTGGCAATATCTGCGGCCGCAGCGATAGATACGACTTCAACTCTGGGGTACCAACCAGGGCGTCTTAGCTGACCACAGCAAGATTGACGCTGAGCAGAAGGTGGTATCGGCATGAGCGCAGAGCCCATCTTGCAGGTTATCTCCTCGTGGTCCAGCTGAAAACATTCCATTGCCATGGTGACCGGCAGTGGTGGACAAAAGTTCCAGAGGCCATAACAGGTACGACAAAGCCGTCGGCATAACAGTAAGCAAAATACGACTGCAAACTCGCGACGCTGGCATAGAGTACATATCCAAGACGTAAATTTCGCCATGAAATATGTCAAGCTGAAGAATTTCGCCGTGCCGCTGGTATACATCCGATTGACAGCCCTTGCGGCATAGACGTTCTGCTGAATTTTCTTGACAGCTGGCAGTTCCTGCACAAGCTTTCGCATACGAAGGTTGACTGAAGCCATAGCAACCAAGCTTGAAATATCGAGATACTCCATGATTAAAGTAGTAAGCTCAAGTGGTAGCCGTTCGAAGTTGTTCAGGGGCATCAGGGTTCTTGTAAGCAGATTAGGCCATAGAGGCGATTGGGAGTATTTCGAGACATCGACAGCCGTCAGAAACGTGTTCTCGTTTTCTAGAAAGAATTGTCCATCTGGAAAATTTCCGTGATTGAAGGACGCGGTAACTTGAAAGGTGCCATCGTTCGCATGGCGAGTTGGGTTGGGTGCTGGACTAGCACTACCTTGAAGGCTGTTCGGGGACATAAGGATGACCTCGTTTCTTTCGCTTGTGCAAGCTATGGTCAGAAGTGATGGTTATCGGCCTTGGTTGAGGAAGGGGTTGCTTTTTCTTCTTATGAAAAAGGAAAATAGGTGATATCGTTGGATGTTAGTGGTATGTAGTGAAAGGGAATGGCGAGTGAGAGAGAAGACATTTTTATAGTTCCAGATGGGCAGCCCAGACGGAGGCAAGAAATCAACCGTTGTGTGAAACACAAGAACTATCAGTCTTTGTCTGAAGTGTTCGAAGCGGATGAATAACTCGTGCAGATACATGTTACTGGCAACTTGAGCATAACAGATTATCACAGATCAGAGAACCTTGTGCAGCTGAGCTACAATAAAATAGACCATGACTTTTGAACGTGGATCAGAAGGAAAGCGACCGAACAAAGGACGGTATATTATCTGACTTGATGGAATGACTGGAATAGGTAGAAACATTCCCAGAGGACTTGTTACAGAAGAAATGCTTGCTCCAAGTCCTTGCGGCTTTCGTTACCAAAAATTAGCACTTGGTGTCTGCCAGGTCAGATGCTGCAGAATGAGATAAGGCTGCTACTCAACCTTGCCGGGTATCAACCATACATAGTAAAGTCCCCCAGCGATCATAGGGATTTCAAGCTGTTTTCAGCCTATCTTCACTACCGCCCTTATCCAGTATAGTCTTCGAAGCGTCTCGTAGTGGAGCTCACCACCTGCCGGGACGATGTTTGTTGTTGCAGACATCTTTTTCCAACTAGATCGATTCGCAATAGCAACGGATGAACTGCTGCATACACCTCGCGAGGGGTTCTGTCGAAATCTATTCGGCGGATTTGGCTCAAAAAATGATCTCGCACACTAAGCTCCAGTGTGTCGAAGCGGGAGAGTGTCGTTGACAATGTTTCTCTTACGTCTTTTTCATCCGACATTCTGAGACGTTCACCTTGGAAGATCGACTGAGCTGCGTCGCAGTGCTGAAAGTGGACTTCGTACTGTGCCGAAAGATAAGACTTCTCGGCTAGAGCAGCAGCAGCAGCAGCAGCAGCAGTAGCAGGGCTTCGTCTTGTGTGAAATGCAATCCGTTCACAGCCTTCGCACAGCAACCCAGGCTCGAGTTGCAACGGCAGAACTGCAGAGTGAAGAAATGGCATGTACCCTGTTAGTATCCAATTCGGGATCGAATCTTCGTATCTCTTTTCATGTTGCTTCCAGTCCTCCAAGTTGACAATAAGATCTGACAAACCCCTGACGTCGCATTCATCTGTTATGGCGTTGAGTTGACCCCGCGAAAGAAGATTCGGATCGTTTTGGCTGATATAAGCTTGAATGAGATTCTTGACATGACTAGCGCCGCCTATCTGCGCATGCTTCTCCAAAGATAACTTGACTGCCAGCCTGAGGGGGATGATGTCTAGTCTGTTATCACCGCGCATAGTCCACCATGCTCTGCACCCAACCCTGGAGAAACGTTCAGAGAGCAGAGGTTTTGGTTTGCGAAATACCGAAGCAGTGCCCGGTTCTCCAACCTTGTCGCTAAGATTCAAGCCCAGGCATTCAGATGCTACGTTCTGTGGTAGACGAATGTTCTTTCGCTCGATCTTGATGCACTTCCCACAAACCCTCTCGCAGAGCATGAGGCAAACCCAGGGTGCAAATGCATCAGAGTCCTTGCATATCATGCACTTTGATGTAGTAAGCATACTAACAAAGTCGTCCAGGGTGAAAAATCTGGCGGTTCCTGCATGGAGCATCTCTAACAATGCGGACCTGATATAAGTATGAGACTTGGCAATCCGAACATGTCGCAGCCCAACTATTAGACTTCGTAGATCCGGATTGCACTCGGCAAATCGAACAAGGCTTGCTATGTCCAGATAGCTGATGATTTCGAGGAGGATCTCATCTGGCATTCTTTCAAGAAAGCTAGTGGCAGTTGTGCATGCCACTCTAGGCAACGGTGATAAAAAGCTGCTGCTCGTAAATGGCTCCATAGGAGCTTGGTGAAGCTCGTGGTCAAGATCATAACGAGGAATTCGCGAAGTATAAGGTGTTGTTGGGCAACACCTCTTCTTAGCGTACTCGCGGTGACTTATGATATACGAATTTCCTGCATAGAGGCGTCCTATGCGAGCTGAGAGATCATCCACGGTAACGTCAGGGCGCCACATGATAACGAACTGCCACTGACTCTTGTGTAGAGTTGACAAGGAACTTCCACGTACGAAGATATGCAGTGCTAGTGAGGTATGTTGTTGAAAGGAAGAAGGTGAACTCTATCAATGCCGTAATATTGAGTGTTGTCGAAGCATACTGATTTATTTCCATTGCGCCCAGGCTCGATCTCAAGCCTCGTTTGTAGACAAGCAATTCTGTTACTTGTGACGATCGCGAGCGTTGGAACACTTCGCCAACTTAATTGGATCACAAAGGTCGCATATAGAAATGCTTCCGGGCAATGACGCGTACTGGGGGGTCCTAGTGATCTAGGCGGTGAGAGTAGAAAATACCGCAATGTCCTTGTTTGAGGAGGTCATGTCTTGTCCACCTATATTGCAATATACAGCTGATATTGAAGACAGCCCCAGGCATTTAGATCGAGCTGGACCTCTTCCTCGCTATAACGTACCTTCCAGCTCGATCAGCTCGAAGACATGGATGATGACAAAAGCATTGCGTGTGTCGTACATCTGTTTTTCCTATATTCGAGGCATCCCTCAATACAATCAAACATCGGCTGGAGTGTACAACATCTCATTACTCGGCGTTCTTAGAAATGTCATGATAGCGACTGTCAAAGCCTCGACCCCAGTCTTGAGCGTTGGTTGTAATACTGGCGCGAAGTAGGGGCTGTGATTCACCGCTATCTCATCGAGGGTGCCATTGTTTTCTCTCTCATCCCATTCCTTCGCCTCGATACCTCCAAAGAACCAAAAGCAGCATGGTCTGTTGACGCTCGAGGCCAATATGGATACGTCTTCACTGGCAAGATGTGGTTTTGGCTTTGACTTGTGGTGTTTACCGAACCAAGAGGAGAAAGACTTTTCTATGGCGTTGTTAACTTCTTTGTCGTTGTGTGTCAAAGGATACGTCCTTGTTCGCTCGAAGACTGGTCCCTTGGGACATCTCCCAGCTTCGCACTCTGCTCTGACGATCCTTTTGACGGATTCAAGTATACGTTGGCGCCATTCCTGCGTGACGGACCGGATATCTATCTTGAGTACTGCTTCAGCTGATATGATGTTCTCTGTGTCACCGGATTGGATTGATCCCACTGTTACAACAGCGGTCTCATCGGGCGGTACCTCTCTGCTACAGATGGTCTGCAATCTGACAACAATATAGCTCGCAATGACCACTGGATCAATGGCATGATGAGGCTGCGAGCCATGTGCGCCACGGCCGTAAATGGTAACCTTGAAGCTGTCAGCAGCCGACATCATGGTGCCTGCTTTCGTTTCCACAGATCCAGCACGATACGGCATAACATGTTGTCCAAGAACCATGTCAGGAACCGGACACGCATGCTTTTTTGGGTCATAAAGCCCATCATCAACCATCGCAGCAGCCCCCGTACCGCGCTCCTCTGCAGGCTGGAACAGAAAGACAATGGTGCCAGACCATGCATCCCGTGCTTTTAGTGCTGTCTCTGCAGCAGCAAGCAGCGAAGTAACGTGGAAGTCATGGCCACAAGCTGGCGCAAGGCAGAGCAGATTGTGGTTAGCACAGAGGATTGCGCAACATCCAAATATGGATCTTACCGTGCATGACAGGCTTGAGGTCGCCATTGACATCCTTCATTTTCTTTGTGCTAGCATATTCCAGTCCGGTTTTCTCTTCAACAGGCAATGCATCGAAGTCTGCACGCAGCAATATTGTCCTACCATTCCCATTCCTACATATGGCAATAACTCCATGACCACCTATTTTGGTCTTGATCTCCAAGTTGGATGATAGCTTTCTCAGGTGGCCCTCAATCAAATTGGCAGTCTCTTCTTCCAAGTCTGGTAGCTCCGGGTTAGCATGAAGCTTTTTGTAGATGTCCTCATATTGTGAGAGGCCGGGTAAGTAGCGATCAATCAAGGTCTGAAACATGTTGAACTCCGTATAAAATAAAAGACCTGCCACGGGCTTGGAGAGAGTGCAAGATGGATAGACTATCACCCGGATCACCTCTAACTCGTATAACTATCAAAGGAGGTTGGGATCGAATCTGCAACCCCAGGGAATGCCTCATGCAGTCAAAATGTGGGGTAAAAATAGAGGTGTACGTCAAAACATGCAACCCTTGAATAGCATCGATACTCTTTCAGGTGATACACGGAGCAAAAGATTATATGGTGAAGAATCGCGATGATTTAGCCAGAGACCATGAGGGAAATCAGAAATTCAACCGTTCGCCTCCATACACAAGGACAGGTCAGACAGCGCTCTAAGTCCCACCTCCAGCACCCCTTACGATACTAACCGCATTCTTGCGAATGCTTGCTGCTTTCGCCTTCACACTCTCTGCGCGAGTTAATGGTTTCTCAATCTGACCTTCAAGAAGTGCTTCGGACGAGGAAGAATGCGAAGCGGTACGTCTTGTGGTAGGCTTCTGTGTGGCCCCGTCCACGATTCGCTTTAGTATTGACGGTCTTCTCGTAGTCACTCCTCGGTTTGATAGATTAGCCGCCCGTAGAGCTGGTTTCTTTACCAGCGCTGCTCTGCTTACTGGTTTGGATGGGCTGGGTTGAGTGGAGCTGTAGACTGGAGTCCGTGCAGGCGACCTAGATTTTGATTTCGTGGTAGTAATTCTCTTCAGTGCAGCGGCTGCCGAAGCTGGTACCCCAATCTTGGGTCTCTTGTTCCAGCAGTCCGTTCGCTCGTCAAGAATGTCTGCAATCTTCCTCTTTGCTCCAGCCAACCGGCTGGCAGCAGATGTTCCCAGTTCCTTTTCTGGCTTTGGCTTCCTTTCCTCTTTGGCCTTTGGGCCTAGCACGCCACGGCATTTGCTTGAGCCGCAACGACATTCTTGTACGTTCTTTTGGGAGAAGGGGTCGAAGTTGTAGTCGTAGGTAAGCTCATCTCCGGTCATGATGCCCTTATCACCAGCGAAAAGAGCCATGCGAGGCTTGTCACCCACCGTCCACTTCTCCATACGGCAATTTGGTTCACAAGAATGATTCACGAACCGCGCGATAGACCCCCTTGTAGCATCTATTATCATATTCTGATCAAATAACATTAGGTAGTAGCACTGTACATGTTATTAGGGTATGACGAAAAGAAGATGAAAAGAAGTGGACGCAGTCATACCTCGTTGTTCTTATACAAAGTTCTCATCCGCTTGTCACACTCGTCCTGGGTGATGATCTCCCCTGTATACTCGACAATTATTTGGTTTGGCTCAAAGGTTCTATTGCTGCGTACGCCGAACCCACGATCTCGTGTTTGTATGACCTCAACTCCGACATTGTATTTTCCTCCCTTCTTACTTCTTTGCGCAAGGGATTGGAAGCTACGGTTAGAGCATTCTGCAAGATTGCAATTCCGATCATCGCACTCATAGAACATGAATCGGTTCATGCAGTTCTCATCACATCCTGTTTCTTGAGTGCACATACATGTGGAGTGCTCTCGTGGCTTGGAATGACGCCAGACCTGGGCAGCATCTCCCACAAAGACATTCTTGTTGGTCTTGCGCCACTCATCTGGTCTAGGCTGACCAGGAGGGAGAGGCGAAAAGACATCATAGGGAAGCTTGAAGTCACGTCCCTGTTTCATGAGGCGCTCGCCAGCAAAAATGGGCAATGGTAAGGTTCGGTTCTCCCTGATAGGAGCCACATCATCATGTTTGCGCTTGTTTTTCGACTCGGAATGCGTGTCATCGAAGTCCCTCGTCTGGCCCGTATACAGGCCGGAAGCTAACCACCTTTTCTCCCTGCGGACGGGCGGTGGCTTGTTTGGTTTAATAAGAGCTTCCGCTGTTCGGGAGTCTTTGTCAAGGTCTCCATCGCTTAGCCGCCTAATCTTGGCCTGAGGTCCTTCTAACGCTGGCGTTGTCGAGATTAATGGTTCAACCATGCTCCTCGGCCTCAGACTGGCTCGTCTTTTGATGTCTTCCAGTCTGTCCCTGGCAATTCCCACTGCTTTCTTGGGTGGCTTGCCGAGTACGCTGGCGGTCAAGCCAGAGACTGCCTCTCCAGCCCTCTCAAGCATAGACCCTCTGGAGGATCGTCGAGTAGCCTTCTCCTCTGCAGCCTTCTTTCTAGCGTTCCAATGTTTTGCATTTTCTTCCATCTTAGCTCTCTTAGCAGCAGCCTTCTCAACTCTCAAATGATCTTCTTCGACATTCGATGCGGACGATCCACCATTTTGGCTCCACGATTCTGCATCGATCGTATCTTGGTGCTTGACCAGGGACGTGACGCTCCAAGGAAGGTCAAGGACAGCTATACCACTCCGAAGAAGACTTGATTGGCTAGCATTCGTAACCAGCGTTTCACCGCTAACACTTCGTCCCTTCTCACTCAGCGTAGTCTCGACAATGTAGTCACGACTCTGCTGTCTCGCACCTGTTTTAGGGTCGACGCGTCGAGGTTTACTTTGCGATATCTGCTGTATGTAAATGTCATGACTAGAGGCGGAGGAGGCATCCGTGGTACTCTCGGCAGGTGTAGGTAGCTGAGGCTGATGACCAGTACAGTCAACAATGATTGTGTCTGGATCGTCGTCTGCTGGAAGTGTCTCTGACGGCGCAGTCGAAGGGCGAGATGGTTCTGGCCATGGCGAATGCATCGCAGGCGTTCCGTTTGCTTGCTTTGGATCAGATTTCGTTCCAAAGCAGAGCTCGGTTTGCCGAAGTGGCATGGTGATACAGTATGCAGATGTTGGTGGTTGGACGCGTGTGGAGAAATCGCGTGGGGCTCGCGTTGTAGCAATTCCCTGGCCCTTAGGTCACTTTACATAACCCATCCCAGCCTTTTCCAGGAAATAACATGAGTGCTTGAAGTCGCGGACAAATGTCAGTTAGAAGAGGAAATGGGGCTTGCTCAGAACAAGATAAAATGCGCAACAAACATTGATGGAGAGCCAATGGATGTGGGTGCATTAGCCATTCCGGCGACACCACGACAACAACATTCTGCATTTCGATTGCTAGTGTCCAGTACTTTACTTTATCCCCTCCGTCCCTGGGTGTGCCTATTAGCGTACTTGGCGTAAAATAAGGTTTTTGAGCCGCATTTGATCGCCATAGCTTTCCGCAGCTGGTTTTAAAATGAATTTTCAACCACCTCCAATGCTACGACCACGTCGAGATACACAAATTCCACTGAGATACAGAGATAACTCACCTCCGCAATTACTACAAAACAACAACCAGCGAAAAAGATGCAGAATTGACCCAAAAAAAGTTGATCGAAATAATGTCGATCAAGCCTTGGCAGTGATAGCACCTGCGCCAGAATGCGCAAATGAACCACCAACACTCATTTCAACAGAACTCCCTCATTTTGAGGCCAATTACGTTCAAAATCGAACTGGAGCTTCACGATACACAGGTTTATCAGAATTGGGCTTTTTTAAGCTCTTTTTTAGCGATTTCGTGGTAGAAATCCTCTCTAAAGAGACCAATTCATACGCCGAATCTCAACTTCAGGATCCTTTATATCCTCCTCTTTCTCTCCCGTCTAAATGTCACTGGGTACCTACTACACCGGCAGAAATACATGTATTTCTGGGCATAAATCTCCATTTTGGCTTGTACCCATTGATAGTACGAACGGACTACTGGAAAATTCACAATCTTGGTCAATTTATGAGTCGAGATCGATTCGAACTCATTCATCGTTATTTTAGTACAAATAGTGCTCCTCCTGCTCCAAACGCACCCTGGTTCTATCGAATTCAACACATAGCTGACCTCATTCGAAATGCCTGTCGAGATGCCTATTATCCCTCCTCTCATATCGCTATTGATGAAGCTATGGTCGCCTTTGCAGGCCGTTCAAGAGATATAATCAAGCTAAAGAACAAGCCTATTGATACCGGCTACAAACTGTGGTGTATTGGCGATCATGGCTATATTTGGAGCTGGCTATTTCATTCTCGAATAGAGGGCGTTGAAACGCTTGAAAAGGGTAGAAAAACAAGCTGGCCGCGCCTGCGCTCCGCAGGCGAAACGCATATGGAGGATTTAGCACCTATATTTGCGCTTGTTTTACGTCTTGCAGAACAGCTTCCAAAACAGCTCAAATTCTGTATCTATTTAGATAATCTGTTTCTAAATCTGCCCGTTGCACAGTGTCTTTTAGCTCTAGGGGTCTATTGCATGAGTACAACGCGCAAAAAGGCTGATGGATTTCCTTTACATCTTCAGAGCTATTTTGAGAAAAATGAGCTACTATGGGACTCTACTGTAGCAGAGGTCATTGACAACAACACTCTCTGCTTCGTCTGGCAGGATAATAAGGCCGTCAGCGCTATTTCGACTGCTCATAGCCTCCACAGGGCTGAGGATAAGGTTCAACGTACGCGAAGATGCCCAAAAATAACGTCCGAAAATCAACGAATTCTACTACCTGTTTTTGACGGTCAACCGTTTAAAAAGCTCTTCATTCCAATGGCTATTAATGACTATAACCATCATATAAAGGGCGTGGATCAAGCCAATCAACTACGCGCGGGCTTTACATGCCACAGAAAGCAGAACTATCGAATGTGGTAGCCCTTGTTTTTCTTCTTTATTGACGTTGCTTATACCAACGCTTATTTACTATGGAAATAGAGTAATAACGTGCAGAATCACGATAGCCATAGGATCTTTATAAGCGCCCTGTGCGATCAATTACTACATTCGAATGATTCAAAGAAGGAGGAGCAAAAAGAGAAGAAGAAAGAACAATCCCATTCTCAACCCACAACAGTATTTCGGCGCTACTATAAACCCATACAACTCAAACAGCGTGGCTGGTGCGAATGGGGAAAGCGTCATTCATCAGGCTGTTCGCGTAAACGGTCAAATAAACGCAAATTTGGAACCGACATTACAGAATTAACTACCAACGGCGCCAACGAGGGTATTTTAGGAGGCTCCTTCACTCATCAAAGATGCAGTAAATGCCAGATTTGGCTCTGTATCAAAGGAGACTGCTGGCAACAGTATCACAGCTCAATTGAGGCCAATAGCTAGATAGAACAGTCTCAATTCGCCGAAAATAGACGTTTGTTGACGTTTTTGGACCCCTCATA
Organism: Endocarpon pusillum Z07020; assembly: GCF_000464535.1. Taxonomy (NCBI): domain Eukaryota; kingdom Fungi; phylum Ascomycota; class Eurotiomycetes; order Verrucariales; family Verrucariaceae; genus Endocarpon; species Endocarpon pusillum. The sequence goes on along the minus strand of NW_006916425.1, from coordinate 25,481 downwards.
ATGATCGACAGCGCTAATAGGCACAAACTACACCCCTGTTCAGGGACGGAGGGGATACTCTTTTCGACTCAGGCACAACGCTGCGAATATATGAGCATAGGGTGGTCTCAGTCTCCGCTTTGTATATTTATATAAGCTTATACAATGTGGCTAGCAAATTCATCGCCGGCTTGCTCAAATGCACAGGAGTCTCTGTAGAGGCCATAGTCCAAGCTAATCCAGACATATGGCATAGATATGCCGGGCCAGAACAATTGAAAAAAAGGTTACATATTATGCTTGGTTTGAGGTAGCAAGGTCTATAACTTCGAAAACTTTGAGTAGCATCAAAGTCGACGAGGAGGGTCTGCTTTTCGGCTGACTGGTCCTTCAAAGGCCTTTTGTCTCCCTCTCACTGGTTTCATTTCCATGCCGCCTTCGGCTTCTTCAACAAGAGACGCTTGTCTCGTGCCGCGGCGAGGTCCGAAACGTTGGTCCCCTTCCTCGTATTTCTTCTTGAAATGAAGGTACGTGGGCGGTCGCGGCCGTCCAAGAACCGCAATCCAGTTTTTGAGAATATTGCCTTGCGTGAACGGCCGGTGCCGATCCGCCTTGACGAACTTGTGAGAGTTGAGGTACTCTCTGGTTGTCTCCCCTCTTCCCATCAGAAAAAGGTGGTAACCCCAAAGCGATGCCGGGTACGGCGTGACCAGGAGGCCATAAACGAACATTGCAAACGGAATCCTCCGTTGGTTGATTGCAGATCCGAAGGAGACGGCACGCTGGTCCCGATAAGCAAGACAGTCGCCCAAGCTGGCGCCAATCAACAGTAAGCCCAACAGAGTGGCCGAGGAGACAAATGAGAAGAAATAGCGGTAATTGCGTCGGCCAACGCAGTTGTTGAGCCAGACGCAGTGATGGTCTAGTGTTTCGACACAGTTATCACAAACTCGGCAATGATAGCACCGTGGAGGTCGCCAGATGTTGCATGACTTGCAGTACTTCACGGGAACGTCCATAGCAGCAGTGTCAGACGTAGCAAGCCGTATCATGACCCAGTCATTCATTGGCGGGCCGAGAGCCAACGGGTCAGCCCCTGGATCTGGTGGTGGAAAAGGGTGAAGGCTTCGTGGAAAGACCTGTCAAGTCAGCGAATGCAATGTGGTTGGAGTGAGAAGACGTACTCCAGGGTCCACAAGTGAAGCATGTATAAACGAAGACAAGGAAATGAAGAAGAGGTAGGCGAAAACGATCGGGATGGCGGGGGAAACATTTCGCCATAACCATGGCGCGCTGTCTTGATGTTAGCCATCACCAATGATGGATGGGTAGGAAAGACGGACGAGATTGCGAAAAATAATACTGCTGGTAGTACAAGTAGGATGCCTGTCGCTATATTGACTGGACGATCTCTGGCGTTTTGGAACCTGCCACCCCAGCAGAATACCGTGTTCCCTTCAAAGTATTCATAATTCTTTCCAGGTGAAGCTGTTTCGGGGACGACGGTAGGGTTCTGCGTCGAATCAAACCGTGTTGAGGTTGCATTGGAGGGCAGATGTTGGTGACCAGCCCCTATTTGCTGCCTTGATCCTCGTCTTGACCCTAAACTGAGACCTGAACGGAACGAACGTGGAGATTTTAAAGCAGGATCCCCTGAATCCCCCTGTGTGGCGCCCTTGGGCAAATTCAGATGTATGGGTTTGCTCTGTCGCTGACTTGACGCCCTCTCGTTCAGAAGACGTACGCTGTCTCCTAGACTCCTACTGGTGTTGCCACGTGGGTTTGCGTTTGTGGCTCGATCTGGTAGAGGTGGAACTGAGGCTTCGATGCCGCTAGATAGAGGGACTTTCTCCTGCTCTTGCACAGGTAAAAAGGATCCTTGACGCTCTTGTCTGATGGTTGACAGACTACGACGAGTATCGGTCTCGTAATCTCGAGTTCCATCTTCAGTGGAGATAGATGGGCCGGTTTTCGCGGTGCCAGGTCGCCCAAGTCTTTGTGCTTGCAAGTGCTGAGAACTCATCGGCCGAAAAAACCCTTGTGCAGCTAATGATGGTACATGAGACTTGCTAACGTGGCTCACAGGGCTATCTGGTCGACTTGACGCAGTTGTGCTCGTTCCATTCCGCGCATTATTCCTTGCCACTAGAGCGCTCAGGGTTGTTGGTCCTCGAAGCTGCGTGCCGCTTGGCTCTGGTGGTGCTGAAGATTGCGATAAAGGAGAAGGTAGTTTCGATTTAGTCTTCGAAATATCTTCATCGTCGGATAGTTCGGAGGAAATGGCACTTTGAGCGGTGGAGGGTCTATATGACATGCTGAAGGGATCTACGCAAAGGACGTCTTCCTGCAAGACTTAAGCTCGTCACCGGGACATCTTCTGATCTGGCCGCACGTAGCTCAAAGCCGGCAGAATCCCATACGAGACTGCAGGGTCGGTGTGGTGTCAAGCAGAATCCGAATGCGCAGCCGGCTGCTGGTCTTGTCAGCCGAATAGACACGTGAACGAAGGCAAAAGCTAGAGTAAGAAGGAATTTCTAGGCCAGCGGGGGCGTAACGAGCGAAGAGAGCTTGGACAAGAGTACAACCTGTTGTCACAAATCCGCGCAGATTTGTGGGATGCGGGATGAAAGGCAATTCAAAATGTCCAGACTGAGACCTTGGATACTTACCGTGTAACTACTAAGTTAGGCTTACTACTAGTAGTACTAGTACTGCTAGTGCAGGGGTGTAGAGGTTAGCCACTCCCAGTTTGGCTTGGTGGTGTCTTGAAGGAAAGCTGGGACCAGAGGACCAGAGGACTGGAGGAGCAGATAACTAGCACGTAAACTTGCATTCCTGGTCTGTGCACTTGGCTGTACTCCATCCACCCAAGCCAATTGTAAAGCAACTGACCTCACCCTACTAGTAATCAATTGCTCTCACACATACTTGTGAGCTTGAACATTGCCCTCCAATCTTGTTTTACGGACGAATACAATTCTTATATCTCATCATGGCTTCAGCCGCTGCGAATGCTATGAAAGCAGCTGCAAATACAGCTGGCAAGGCGGCGGGTAGAGCTTCAGCCAAGGGTTCACCAGCGGATCGGACGTTGCAGAAGGGTGCAAAAAGAGACCCCGAGCTATACGTAGGACGATCTCAATCCTTATCGTCGTCGTGCTGTTCTGATAAAGTCTCCACTACACAGATCCTCCTTGGCATCATGTCTGGTGCTTTCTGCTTAGCAGGCTACTACTTCGGTCGCAAACCTACATCTGCTACCTCCGAAGCCGAGATTTCTGTGGCCAATAGCTCTATGCCATGGCAGACTGACGACCATGACCACGAGGATGATTCGAAGCAATTCAAATATCGATACCACCCAAGGGGAGATAAGAGTCAGGCACCCAAAAATGCCCCCAGTGCCCTGAATACTGTCATTATCCCAAATGTGACGTTACCAAAGGTAGCTTGATGTATCCAGCAGGGGCTCCCACTCAGACTGACGTTATGGCAGGAGCTTCATGACATGTTCAACAAATGGGGCAAGGATGGTTACTAGCTTGAGCGAGCAGAGGAGCAGACCATAGCGGCGTAAGGGCATTCAACTGGTAGTGACAACAGGAATTAGAAGCACTTCAGTTCAGCATTGTACATAAGCATCTAACGTCTACTGCGGCAAAGGCGGTCACACAGCCTTTCTGTTAATCCACATGAAGCTTTGTTGCGCCATAAGACAAGGTTAACGTGCCGCTTAACACTGCATGTTGTTGCAGTTGCTTATTTTTGGCCTATCTGAGCAAGCATAAAGGTGGAGACACCGGCTTTCTCAAACCATCTAGAATATACATCGACTGATCTTCCAGTTTACCTATACCTTATCGCTGGGCTACTGCAGAACCTCATTTCTCCAGATTGGTCTCTTACTCTACTGCCCCTTGTCATTCGACCTATACGTGCTTCTACTGTCCGTTGCTCTGATGACTATCCCTAAGTCTTCAACGATGCAGCTTGATACCGCTATCGCCAGTGCCGCAGCGGCATACGATCGCTAAAGAATCGTTGGATTTTCCGAGTTCACATACAGTCATTTCACTGGTCCAGACGACATCAAGTTGTCTGCTATCCAAGAGATTGCCAACCAATGCTAGTTCTTTTGAGAGCATGCAGTCGTACGATGCGGATGCAATCCGGGTCGACTCATGTGATTGTGGCCAATTGCGAGTCGGTCTTTCAATTCAGGAATCAATTTCGCACAGCATAGGAGGAGGTTGATGTTTGGTTGATGACAACTTGCGAGGGATCCTGCCCAATGCGCCGATCACCTAAAAGAGTAAAGCGTGTGCCAAGACGTGTCGGCGACTCTGCGATCTCTTCAGAACAAAGCCAACCTTTACTAACGGCATCAACGACGACCTAAGGAACCTTATGACTACTAGTACGGGTCAAAGCCAATCATGGGATCCAAGACACCAGATGATCATCGTCGAGGTCCAAATGGTATGGAAGATAAAGTATTTGGTTTGCATTGTAAGCTATTCTGACACCTTGGGCAGAGTCATCGGCATGCGCTGCAATTGCTACCATCAATCCCCCCAAGCCAGCCGCGGCAAGTGGACTCCTTCATGGTGCATCCGAAGGGGAGGATGAGGACGGGGAGGACGAGGACGATAGCAAGATTGGAGCTGACTTGAAGTCCAGTGGTCAGCCCAACAATAGTAAGCCAACTTGAAGCTAATACATACTTGAAGCTAACCCCAGAAGGCAAGAAGAAGAAAAGAAAGAGTAACAAAAAGAAGAAAAGGAAGGCACTGGGTGGACAGCAGACGATTCCTCCGAGAGTTGCACTGGCCAACCTCTTTCACGATCAGCGATATCCGGAGGGCAAGATTGTCGAATATGTCACCAACAATGACAATCTTCGGCGCACCACGGCTGAAGAACTTCGTCACCTATCCGTCGTGAACAACATGGATGATGAGTTCCTGAATGACTATCGCAAAGCTGCCGAAGTCCATCGCCAGGTCCGCCAATATGTGCAGACGATCGCAAAGCCCGGCATTTCCATGAGCCAGCTTGCTCAAGAGATTGAGGATGGCGTTCGGGCACTGACAAACCACCAAGGTCTTGAGATCGGAGATGCTCTCGAAGCCGGCATGGGATTTCCGACTGGGCTCTGCTTGAACAACGTAGCTGCTCACTGGACTCCCAATCCTGGGGCTAAGGAAGTTATCCTCCAGCACGACGATCTACTGAAAGTAGATTTCGGGGTTCATGTCAGCGGCAGGATTGTCGATAGCGCCTTTACCGTGGCTTTCAATCCGGCCTACGATAATCTGCTCGCGGCTGTCAAGGCAGCCACCAATACTGGACTCAAGGTAGGCGAATCTGCCTTGCATGGCGTCTGTAAAGCTAAATAAATGCCCAGGAAGCTGGCATCGATTCCCGGATCGATCACATCAGTGAGGCAATCCAAGAAGTCATGGAGAGCTACGAAGTCGAGCTCAACCGAAAGATCATCCCTGTCAAAGCAATTCGGAACATCACGGGCCATAACATCCTGCGCTACAAGATTCATGGCGGCAAACAAGTCCCCTTCGTCAAGACCCGAACCACCCAACGCATGGAAGAAGGCGAAGTGTTCGCCATCGAAACCTTTGGCACCACTGGCAAAGCTTATGTCAGAGATGACGTAGGACTTTACGGTTACGGGCGCAATGAGCATGCCAGTGCTGCTGGTCTTCATCATGCCTCCGCCAAGTCGCTGCTAAAGACGATCGACAAGAACTTCGGAACTCTGGTATTCTCTAGGCGTTACCTTGAGCGCATTGGGGTAAAGAATTACCACCTCGGCATGAGATCGCTCGTCTCGAATGGCATTGTTGAGTCTTATGGACCGATGGTCGATGTTCCTGGCTCTTATGTCGCACAGTTTGAGCATGTGAGTATGGTCCACGAGTTGAAGACTGCGAAATATGCTGACGCAATCTTCTAAATAGACCGTTCTGCTCCGGCCTAATTGCAAGGAGGTGATCTCCCGAGGAGACGATTACTAAGGAAGTGTGGGAACTTGGGGATTAAATTGAATCTGCAAATACTGACTGTATTTGATTCTTTGTGTTCCTGGCTTCAACAGTCACGGAAAACACCTTAGTAAAGCATTTCAACATGCCTTACTTGTAGCATATATCGCATCGATGACACTATTTTGAACCGCAATATATCAAGAATAGAACACCACCGTGTTTCATTGTCTCAAGATACTGCGACGTGAAACTCTGCGCTTTCCTTCTATCGCTTATCTACTACCAATGTACCTCCATTTCGAAGAAAGCCGATCCAAGACTTGTTTGCCGTGTGAGGACTATCTAATTAGTAGAAACAAAGCTCATGCACAAGTAATCGAATTAAAATTCTTTCTCTGGATTGGTTCAAGCTCCTTTAGCCTGGTGATGGGATGGTAAAATTCAACATTCTCGCAACAACGTTCTTGGTTCTTTGATCGGGAGAGTTCGTTTCCTGCAACCGATAAGATGCCATCGCTAACATCCACGCCTGTTACAGAGCTCGAGCGTCCAATTCATCGAGCTGCAGCAACAGTGACTGGTCATGTTCCGCATGCGAGATCCAATATTTGCTATCTGATTTGCGGATTCAGAAATGAGACGAAACGGTTAGCGGACGAGGGATGCGAGGAATCGTTGTAGTTATTCGCGCGAGAATTGTAGATACACGGAGCAGCCTTCGATTGAGACTCCATCTCAACTGACAAAAATTAACGCAGACGTGGCTATATTCCTCGAAATCAGTTGTTAGAACTTTAAAGACTTTATCGTCAGCTTACATCCTCTTGTTGAGGAGTGCAAAAGCTCTACTATATCTAAGCTAACCTACAGGTTTCGTGTACTACGTTGTTTTTAGAGCAAAACATGTTGCGGGGTTAGCCGATACTAACCCGAAACGTCCCGATTTCTCAGTTCTTTTGGCCAACCCTCCAGTCTCCTTTGACCCTAAATTGTTTATTAGCGATGGTGATACTAACTTGTCAATCTGGCATGCCACCCTCATCGAATGCTGCTCTCCCGGAATTTCGAGATAGGGCTGTACTTACGGCTCAACTACTACTAGGACAACACTAAGCCTGTATTGTCCTAGCTTTTCCTACTCGTAGGGCGATTTATGTCTCTTAGAAGAGGTTAGACAGCCAAGGGTTGCAGGCTTCGTATTACCTCTTTCAAGACTTCGAACCTCTGAAGCTAACACTGCAAAAATGTCTCGCCCGGAAAGACCTTTGATGGTACTTTGAATATTGACAGCATTTACGAGCAAACCGCACAAGAAGACTGCTTTCTGGATGTGTAGCTCGACATTCTCATGCCTCTATGGTATCTAATGATGGGATAGATATGCAATCTGTTGTTGGTTTCTTCAAGTATGACAAGTATTAAGTCTTAAGAGTCTTTCATTCACATTTTGTGTTTTCTCGACATGCTTGTGTCACATAAAGAAAACGAAGTTCTCTGACCTGGGCATTCAATTTGCATGTTCCTGTGGATGTATGTTCACAATAGAAACAAAAAGCTGAAAAAGCGATTCTGCCATCTCGAACTCCTGCCTACAACCTTGCACAGCAATATCCGTCGTCATATACGGAACACTGGCTCACCCTAATCTCTGTTGTTGAGCCTTCCGCCTGTATTTAGGTATCCCACACCTCTGCGGCTACATTATATCCTCCAAGTGATGAGTTCTGTCCATGTCAAGATGGACGTCAACACCATTATTCAAAGAGCAATGCTTGAGTACGACCACACAAAGCCGTTTGGCGACGAAGGTGCTAATGCTCTCTATCCCTGGTATACCACTCAGCAACGTTTTCTTAGTGCTCCCCAAACCCCTAAAGTTATGGAGGAGGACATGAAAGAGCAGCCGCGACAATTTTCGTGCCGGAGCACACTCGAACGCTTACCACCCGAGATACTCTTGACAATACTAGAAATGGTCGACATTGCAAGCTTGGTCGCTTTTGCTTCAACCAACTCGAATATCAGGCATTACGTCCGCTCCATGCCTCATATTGCCAAGATTTTGCAGGAACCTCATGCCTCGAACGCCATCGCCCGCATGCTCTATGCAGGCACAGCTCGAAATTTCCAGATACGAGCTTTCATGAAAGCCTGGGCATCTTCCTCATGTGATCTCTGCCCGTCGTCGCAGAAGTCCGAGACAGACGCTTTTGCGACCGAGATCTGCTTGTTGCGATGTTGCCGTGTCTGTCGTGGGTGCGAGACGCAGGAGCGTAGCATCTCCTTCTTGCCATTGTCCATGGCAAGCCAGTGCTTTGAGATGGAGATCAGGGATGACATGCACGAAGGAACGGCGCAGGCTCATGTATTATGGGCGTCTGAATGGATTCATGGAACAGGTCGTTTGCCAGCAAAACAGGGTCGTTACAAGACTGTCCAAGTAATATCCACGGATGTGTTAATGCGAATGGTAATTGACAAGTACCGCGCATTCCCTTGTCCAAAGGGATTCATGGGATACATTAGAGATCTCGTGCACAAGTACATGCGTGTTCGAAATATCTCTCGAGCCTCTGTAATGCACGTGCGAATAGCAAAGGCCCTTACCATTCGAGGATTTGGGAGAGCAGTGGATAAAGCATGGGAAGAGATGGGCCTGAGCTTCAAGGCTGCGAAACGTTCCTTAATTGCGTCCCTTCCCTACTTGGAATCCAAGGGGTCCCCTATGGCAGTGGATCGAGGTTTCACGTGTGAAGGCTGTTTCAGGGATGAGCGCCTCGACCGGAGGTCCTTTCTACATAGGTACCCTCGCTCTCGTCAAGTCTGGCTACGGGGACAAGTCATGAACCATTTCATCGAATGTGCCACAGCTCAGGCAATAGCAGCTGGAGGCTATCTCACCATCAAGGCAGAGGACAAGCTGCTCTCGGAGTTGCTTTTCAAAGCGTGTTCGTATTGGCGAGAGCCAGACTCGGTACCGCAGATGGTTCGGAACTTGGTATTCACCAGACCAGGAGAGTTCAACTGGACAGCCCACAACTTCATGCTCTGGCATCAGAAAACCTTGAAATACGTCACCGAGAAGGGCGAAGACGTGGTTCAGCGCAGGGAAAGGATGGAAAACCTTGTCAGGCGATGGGACTACAAGAAGGCGCGCGCCATTCAGCTGGTGAGAAATCAACGTCTGGGTCGCATTTATGCACCCAGCTCCTCTGCGCGATCTGCTTGATCCTTGAATTAGGCTCTAGAGGGAGCGAGTTCGCGGGAGAGGGAACCTCGGAAAGCTATGGCAATTCAATGTGAGAGTCGAAGACGGAAGCCCCTTGCATGATGATTGATGTTGGGAGAGGCTCTGAAGTGCTGGGGAACGAGACGCCATCTTGGAACCAACGGCGTCACATATACTCAATTTCCACATTGCCGCTGAGAACTGGCCTATGGGAAGTATCTATCTTATCAATTCCTTCCTTGTCCATCTCGATTCTTTCACACGCTGCTACTATTCCCGCGCTCGAATGCACCTCCTGACGTCCGGCGCTATACACTTGATCATCCCCTATTTCCCACCAAAATGCTTCTGAAAGAAGTCCCCCAAGCTCATCAAGGCAGACCCCTCACTCCCAGCCATGGCCTTAGCGGCAGCAGCCTTCAATGCCTTTGCTGTCTCCCCTTCAGTCTCTTCCCCGTTATAGTACCTCCCCTCCGCCCTTTGCAAGAACCTAAACATCTCCCTAACATCCTCCAGCACCATCTGCCCATACGTTTGCATCTCCTCCGCACTCTGCAGATACTTAACCCTCGCCTTCTTCCCCGTCACTTTCTCAAATGTCGCCGCAATCTCCTCGGAGGACTTGATGTCACTGTTTGCCTGAACAAGCTTACCGTTGTATTTCGCAGGATCAAGGAGAACACCGTGAACAATATCACCGTAGTCCTGGGCTACGGCGGTGAGGCCGATGCGTTCAGGGTCGTTGCCCCAACGTGGGATCGACATAGTGAGGTAGCCTTCTTCGTCTGGGAATAGTGGGAATCCGCCAAGGACTCCAGCGTATTCTTCGGACAGGAAGACCTCGAGGTACCAGCCACAATCGACAGCGATAACGTTGGTGAACTCTGGGCGGGATTTGGCGTGTTCAAAGGTCTTGTGCTTGTCTGGTAGAAACAGAGGGTCAATTAGTTGGTGCCGGGTTGGGGGCTGAGGTCCGTACTCATCATCATGCGGCAAGAGACCTCGCCCTTTGTTAGGGTCTCGGTGTCGGCTCCGGAGCTGTGGACCAGATTCTTGACGCCGGCCTCGGCGGCTGCGTCGATGATGCTCTTGCCGAGATCGAACTCGTTGGGGCCGTCGGGTTGAGTGACGCTCTGTGGTCTGTGTTCAGGGCAAGATCTCGACACACGTATTAGGCCATCAAGATCAATTTACCGGGTCCTCGGATTGCGTATTGACGAAAGCTCCCCAGTTCCCCTCAAACGCAGCTTTCATCTCATCTTTATTGAAGCCATCTGCCTTCACCATTTCCGCACCCAGTGAAGCAAGGGCCTTTGCGGCATTGGACCCGGGGTTGCGGGTGATGCCTCGGACAGAGAAATTCTTGTTCTTCAAAAGGGAGCGCGCAACGGCACCGCCTTGGTTACCTATCGGAAGGGTAGTAAGTAGCCACTCGCCCTACCAAATGGTAATAGACACAAAGCCGGGGGAAACGCTGTATGACTTCTAGAAAAGAGAGAGATGAGCTAGATGCTCACCAGTTGCACCGAAGACCGTTACGAGCTTGGTCGAAGACATGATCAGAGGATTGAATTCGATGGACAGTGAGAAAAAATACAAGGGTATCACGAAGCTGATATCAGAAAACGTGGAATAGGATATATTTGTTTGATGAGCAGGGACAGTAGGGAAAGTGGTCAGTAGATTTCAGCTTGTTCTTATACTCGCTGCCAGGCACTCAAACAGCTGGGACGTGGGAAAGAGAGGACCATTGGCAACGTCTTGCTGTGTTGCTCCATAAGCGTAGCAGGCAGCTGCAATAGATCGATACGAGGGCTGTAGCCAAGGAAGCCAGAGAATACGAGATAGATGGCATTTCCCAGTCTACAGGACCAAAATCGTGTAGTATGATTCGAAGAATTCGTCCGACAGCATAATAGCGCGACATTTGCTGACGAATGTTGTTCTCGACGTACCGGATCAAGCTCTCTTCGTTTTCAGGCAGAAACTTAGAGGTTCAATGGATAGCTGTGCCCTCAACACTACTACGCGGCCAGATTATAGATAACGTGGGCAAATGACATTTGCAACACACCCCCATTTGCAACATGATTACTTGGCGTTTTGGGGCTTGTAACATATTTCAAGGTTGCTGGCCTTATTCTGGAGACAGAATTCAAGTAGACATTTATATAGACAAACATTGCTTGGTTCTGTCCATTGGATTCATCTCTGTGCTGGTTGCAATTGATCTGATAAAATGGCGGCGAGCTGAAACTGGTGGCTTGAAGGTTTTGGTAGGCATAGAGATACGGGCCCTGAAAGTGTTGCCAATGGGGGGGTGTCAGTTAGTCATGTTATCCCAAAAGGGTTTTTGGTACAAGCATTTGTACAGTCCTCGGCTCGTGTTGAACAACATGAAATCGGAACAAGATACGAGAGGCTTCACTGGATGTGGTAAGGTGTTCAAGGCCAAGACTCTTTCCAAGCTTTCCCAAAAGGGGCGGATTCCAGACGTCGCGCAGACGCGTCGTCCGCCAACCAATCACTATAGCGTTGTGCATGCGGACGTATCGGACCAAGCTGGATTGGAATTGTTCGACCAATACAGAATCTATTAGTATGGCTCCCAACAGTCGAAAACGACGCTCTGAGGTAGGTAGCACAACCAAAGCCCCCAGTATTAGAAGTCTGTTCACCGATCGTCTAGCAGCGCAATGACCCCGAATCCTCAGCTTCAGAATCACCTGCTCGACGTCGCAGAGTGCAACAAGATGGCGACGAAGAAGCTGGCTCCACAGCTTCGGAGCCAGAGACACAAACTCAAACACAGACTGCAACTGGTGTGGAAACGATGATGAAGAAACTTGTGCGGCTAGCACTTTCTTGCGAGTACTCCCGCATACCAATCCGAAGGGCGGACATCAGTACCAAGGTACTTGGAGAGACTGGGACAAGGCAGTTCAAGGTAGTCTTTGAGAGGGCGCAACATGAATTGAGGACGAAGTTTGGAATGCAGATGGAGGAGTTGCCGTCGAAAGAGAAGTTCACAATCTCACAGCGAAGAGGTAAATTAGCTGCCTATGAGCTTGGAAACCGATTTCTGAACACGTATCCGCAGCTGCTCAGGCGTCTCAAAAAGTACCGTCAACGTCATCGAAATCATGGATTCTTACATCTACTCTACCGCCAGAATACAAATTCGACCCGGACATTCTGCCTCCCACCAAAGCACCCTCTGAAAGTACCGAAGCCATATATACTGCGTTGTACAGCTTCATCATAGCCTTGATCCTCCTGAACAACGGCTCCCTGCCTGAGAACAAACTGGAGCGTTACCTGAAGCGGGCCAACGCAGATCAATGGACGCCGATCTTGTCGACGGAAAAGCTTTTGCAGAAACTCGTCAAAGAAGGATATCTGGAGAAACGTCGAGACACAAGCAGCGGTGAAGAGATAATCGAATGGGTCGTCGGGCCGAGGGGAAAGATCGAAGTTGGTGAAAGAGGCGTGCAAGGATTTGTGCGAGCCGTATATGGAGGAAGCGGGGAGGAAGATGAGGAGCTGGAAAGGAAGCTCGAGAGAAGCCTTGGCTTGCAGCCACAACAGCGCGTTGTGGTGGATGAAGGGACAGAGGAGACACCACAAGTCAACGGCAGTGCTGAGAGGTCCAGAACCACAAGAGGTAGAGCTAGGCCAAGCGCAAGGGATGACACTGATGATGAATGATCCCGGCGCATAATGCACGTGGTTTCCCTGCTTGAGTTGATGTTATATGCATTGTTGCGTGATATGTCTACATCAGCCAAGGTCAACCCCTTGCTAGCCAGCTTCAACGTTTAATGATTGGATTATTCAGAGTCTGAAGCGGAGCCTGTAGGTCCATCGTCTCCGTCTGTCTCTTGCGTTTCTTGTTTGAGACCTTCTCTCAATATGTATTCCTGGCTGATGAGCCAGCTCCGCAGCTCGCTCGTCTTGGGATCACACATTTGAGCAGGCGTTCTTCCATGCTTGTCCTTTGTCCGAGGATCTCCACCAGCATCCACAAGCATCTTTGCCATTGCTGTACCTATCTCGATGTCCCGTTCTGTAGCGTATCTGACTGCAGTATGTATGGGCGTCTCCTTATCACGTCGTGTAAATGGGTCACATTCGAGGTACTCAATGTTCAGCAGCTCATCCATTACATCGTCTGCAAGTATTAGCCACTGTAGGTGCAGAGAACTAGAAAACGGTGCATACAGCTTCCATATGTCGCACAAACATGCAGAAGATAATTGCCCATTACATCAGTTGTGGTGTTGAAGAAGTCGGCAATCTTCTCTGCGGGTTGACCACTCATGCCACCTAGAACCTCCTGGAACAACTCGACATTGTCCCTTCGACAGGCCTCGACGATTTGTTCTCTTGGTGACGCACCCTACAAAACCTAGGTCAGAAAGTCGGGTGGAAAGAGTAAAGGGTACTTTGCGTACCTCATTATCAGCCATACCGGCTATGTGTGCCAGTAGGCCGTCCTGTTTACCTGAATGCCACACTTCTTTCGACGACTGGGTGATTGGCACTTCGAGTTGGAAAAGAGACCGTACAGCTGCTCGACGTGGTTTGACTTGACGTGAACGATAACGCCTGAACTCCTGCAAGAGATAGCGGCGATAACGAGGTCAATTGAGGTGATTGTTCACAAGCAGCACATATGAGGACCTGTAGTACACTGTTACTACGTAGTTGTGTTGATTAAAGTTGTTCCTTAGACGCGCGGCACGACGAACCACTTCCAGAATCGATCTATTCTGGGCTTGTGGCTTTTTCTCAAGGTCAATGGATCGACAAGTGGCTTGAGAAGTCCTGCCAAGCCAAATATCCTCGATACTTAGTACTACGTACTACTAGTACTAACTACTAAGTTACTCCGTACTAACTTAGTGATAGTATTGCAGCAGGGCCAAATTAATGGATTGAGTTCTGTCAGGCCTTTCTACCTGGTAACGCATGCACCGTTTTGTAGTATGCCTCCATCATGTAAGCACATGCCATGTTCTTGGAGCCAGCTGCTGATTCAAGACATCAGTCTGCCCGAACTGCGCAAACAGCTTAACAATATCGCAGACTGCTGCCACCGAGGAGTATCCTGCTGGGCTGAACGCTTTCGAGTGCCGAACATGCCCTTATCGCTTTATCCTTGACAAGCCGTACTTCGAAAGAACTTACATGAAGAAGAAGCAGCGAGACGATGTGCTTGGAGTAGATGACACGAATCTCCCTGTCACAAAGAGTATGTCCTTGGCGTCTTTCCGGAAGTCAACAACATGCTAATATACTGCTCCAAGTCCCTAAATGTCAGGCTGATGATTGTACGAATCAAGAGGCCTATTTCTATCAAATGCAAACAAGGAGTGCGGATGAGCCGCCAACCAGCTTCTACAGAGTGCGTTCTAGCAACGCAATATTCATCGAATCTTGTAGCTGATGACCTGTAGTGTACCAAATGTTCAAAGCAATGGCGGGAGTACTGAAGCGATTGAGATTCTGAATCCGGACAGAGATAGACGGCCATCAGAGAGCACCAACGGGGATATGCTAACGAGAAGTTGAATACCAGCCATTGTCAGAAGCATATACAGATGGGATACATTCTCACTCTTAGCACAACGATGCAGCCAAACGGCCCTACAATCAAGAAGCCCAATCAGAAATCGTTAGCACACACTCGTCAGAGCAAGCCTGATCTCTTGAAGCGCGCAGAACAGACATGCCACAGCCACGACGCACTGCTGTCTGCAATGGAGTTGGAAGCGACCATCGGTTAGTATTCAATGCACGGGACGGAAAGCGGAGACTGTCCACCGGTATCTCATTGTCCCTGTGACAGGGAAAACGGCGTACATGAGCGAGGAGAACCTGACCTGGACCCCTTGCCTTCCCTTAGGAAGCATCAACCCAGACCGTGCTCGAACTCGGCAGTACAGTATGGCAGATGTCTTGAGGTAGCCAAGTCGACAGATACAAACAGCTCGAGACGCAGGGATTGTCCTACGAGAATAGGCGTCTGGCCGTCAAGTGGGCCGTGTGTGGTAAGTGGTGTCTGATGACTCTGGACTGTTGTCCGCTTGCAATCGAGCACATTGTGTAACCGCTTACGGAGGCTTCCCAACACTCGAGTCTCTGCAGTTACTGTGTTGGTTTGCCTAAGGGTTGAAACTCCGATGCGTCTTCTCCGTGATGCTCATAACATAATCACAGATAGACTTCATGAGCTAGCTGCTCACAGTATATTCCTCCTTTCCAACACGTCTATTCCCTTCCTTCACGGGCCTTTTGATCACTGATCACAGTCGAATGCTCCTCTTCGAAACAACGTCCCCATATCCCAAGCTAGATTGACATCAAGTATTCTCGTATGAGTCACATGCGATCATCTCACCTCGTCATTGATTGTTGCCCTGGACGAGAGGCGTTTGCCGTAGAACGCATAGCAAGGGGTTCTCACAAGAAGTAGTACTACAGCACTCAAGGATATAGTTTAGATAAATTCTATCAATGTACATCTCCACGTAGCCTAGGGTGACATTAGAAATGTTCGCAACACCGAGTTGATTCCCAGGCAGTTAAAGAAATGCATATGTCAAATACTACTACTGCAGATATGTTCCAGTAGAGATGGTGCCCCGCTCTGATTGGCTTGCCAAGACCCGCAGCTGGTGAATCATGCCTGGCCGCCCCTCCATCTTTCGCCCTCTACAAAAGCCTGGCCGCACACACAAAATTCCTTTCTTTCTCTTCGTCGCTCAGTGAGTCCATCCACCACCACCATTTTGTTTTCATTCTTATACTAATCATCAATAGCACCTCTACGCACATAGGCCGTGGTATCTGAGCATTTCACTTGATATCTTCTAGTCTCTTCCAAAGAACTACAAGACTTCAAATCACTCTTCCCACACTGCCGCCAACATGGGGTAAGCAAAATTCTGTACAGCCACGATGCGAGCTTCAATTATCCCTCGGCTGAGTCGCACTACCTCAATGATCATCGCTAATCTGTCCTCTTGCTTCACAGTAAAGAAAAGACTCACATCAACGTCGTTGTCATCGGTCACGTCGACTCCGGCAAATCTACCACCACCGGTATGAGCTGAATCCCAGCCTTACCATCACTTCGTATACTCATACAATTGGAATAGGTCACTTGATCTACAAGTGCGGTGGTATTGACAAACGTACCATCGAGAAGTTCGAGAAGGTTAGTCTTTTGGTCAAGTCTTACTGTCAAGTCACTTCTGCCTTTTTGTCCATTCGGAATTTTGGTGGGGGAGGGGCAAATCACATTCAGCTTTTGAAACTCACCCGTGCAAAGAAATTTCCTTATCCTTACCACCCCACTATCAAAACCCCTAACCGGCATCTTTTCATGATGGCTAACCTCATCTCAGGAAGCCGCTGAACTGGGCAAGGGCTCCTTTAAATATGCCTGGGTTCTCGACAAGCTCAAGGCCGAACGTGAGCGTGGTATCACCATTGATATCGCTCTCTGGAAGTTCGAGACCCCCAAGTACTTCGTTACTGTCATTGATGCCCCTGGTCATCGTGACTTTATCAAGAACATGATTACTGGTACCTCTCAGGCCGATTGTGCCATTCTCATCATTGCCGCCGGTGTTGGTGAGTTCGAAGCTGGTATCTCTAAGGATGGTCAGACTCGTGAACATGCTCTTCTCGCATACACCCTTGGCGTCAGACAACTCATCGTCGCTATCAACAAGATGGACACCACCAAATGGTCTGAGGATCGATTCCACGAAATCGTCAAGGAAACTTCCAACTTCATCAAGAAGGTCGGCTACAACCCCAAGACTGTTCCCTTCGTCCCCATCTCCGGCTTCAACGGCGACAACATGATCGATGTCTCACCCAACGCACCATGGTACAAGGGCTGGGAGAAGGAGACCAAGACCAAGTCAACCGGCAAGACCCTTCTCGAAGCCATTGACAGCATCGACCCTCCCACCCGACCAACCGACAAGCCGCTTCGTCTTCCCCTTCAGGATGTGTACAAGATTTCCGGTATCGGCACAGTTCCAGTTGGTCGTGTCGAGACTGGTATCATCAAGGCCGGTATGGTGGTCACCTTCGCTCCCGCCAACGTTACCACCGAAGTCAAGTCCGTTGAAATGCACCACGAACAGCTCACCGAAGGTGTCCCAGGTGACAATGTTGGCTTCAACGTCAAGAATGTCTCTGTCAAAGAAGTTCGTCGTGGAAACGTCGCTGGTGACTCCAAGAACGACCCTCCCAAGGGTGCTGATTCTTTCAACGCGCAAGTCATCGTCCTGAACCACCCAGGTCAAGTTGGTGCTGGCTATGCACCGGTACTCGATTGCCATACTGCACACATTGCTTGCAAGTTCTCCGAGCTGCTTGAGAAGATTGATCGCCGAACTGGAAAGTCTGTCGAGGACGCTCCTAAGTTCATCAAGTCTGGTGATTCCGCCATCGTCAAGATGGTTCCATCCAAGCCAATGTGTGTTGAGGCATTCACTGACTACCCACCTCTTGGTCGATTCGCCGTCCGTGACATGAGACAGACCGTCGCTGTTGGGTGAGTTTGACTTTTCCTTATCTCTCCGGCTCTACTAATGACTGTATAGTGTCATCAAGTCGGTTGCCAAGACCGACAAGGGTGGTGCTGGCAAGGTCACCAAGGCTGCCCAAAAGGCCTCGAAGAAATAGAAGGTGTTGGCAAGGGAGAGTGAGAATTGTTTGTGGTGGATTGTGATCAGCCTCAGGGGATCATGGTCCGGTTTCACAGCCAGTTTACTTGGGTCTTGTCGTTTACATGCTTCCATTTCGTGAGCTCTAGCCGGTGCTTTAGGGTACTTGACAGAGCATGGCTCTGATGTGATACGAGGTTTTCTTTCCAGTATCACGATATGGGGTCAGGGCAAAAGCTGTCTAGGTCATTCCGTCCAAGATAGAATACGGTCTTCTATTACTAGGCAATCAACATAATAGAAGGTCAACCATGCTTATCGTGACTGCTTCTTGTAAGATACAATCATTCCCCTTTCCTTTAAGCTTGTTATAATCATGCTCAATTCAGCCATTGAATCTAGCTTTGCTATGGATATTGCCAAGATTTTATATTGAGCAGCATCATTGTTCTTGACTACCCTAAAAGATATTTCGTAGCAACCTTACACCAACCTGGGCCAATTGATATCCAGATTTCTCGGATCTGCGCTCCCGCTGGCTCGATGGCAGAGAAAGCCGCACCATGCGTTCAGCTCGCTCTGGAATTCGGCTACCGTTCCCAAGAGTTTGTTCTTTTCCTCCTTGCCTTCAGCCTGATCCCTTTTTCTTCCTCTCTTACACCGCTTCGAGTAGCGTCGTTCCCTAAGAATCCTTGGGATATGGACTGCGAGGGAGAGAGGTTGAGGGGTTGAAATACTATCCGAGCTCGCGCGTTGGGTAGGGTTGGGTGGAGTGAGGGTTCTGCGGTCCCGATCCTTTTTCTAGGAGGGGAGGTGATGAGGTGACCCAGCTGAGATCGGATATTGGTGGCATGACTTTGTCTTTGGCCGATATCAGTGACGTAGGCTAACTTACTTAGCCTCGTCTTCTCGTGAGCACCTCCATTGTGTCTTCCCTATACGCGCTTCCTTCCTTCTTTTCTTTCTTCCGCCTATCGGCAACGTCTGTATCTCCTCCCTTCTCCTCGTGCCGACCGTCTTCAACCCTTCTCCTCCTTCACCTCGGACTCCTCCTTGGGCAATAAATCTCCCTGGCCTGGCTGACCCATCTTCACACCCACTCCATCCTGTTCCGTCTCAACAGCAGTACTACTCGTCCCACCACCACCACTACCAACGACTAACAACTTCTCGATCACATCCGGCCGGATCATGTCCCGCCGAAACTGCTCCTGCTGCAGCAACTCTAGATTCCGTAGTGTGGCGCCGGGATGGGTGAGGAAGCGCGCGTACTCGGGTTTCCGCCAGTAGCTGTAGAGGTAGGAGAGGTAGGATGCGAATTTTGTGGCGTCGGATTCGGGTTCGGGTTCTGGTTCTGGTCGTGAGGTGGAGTTGGATGGTTTGGCGGAGGGTTTCGAGTCTTTAGGTGGGTTGAGGAGGTGTGGGTAGGTGAGGGCCAGGTGCGAAAGGTAGTAGGGGTTGGAGAGGGAGAGAACGAACTCGAGTTCGAGGGTGAAGCGCGGGGATGGGGGTTTGGGTGCGGTTGCGGTGGTGTTGGAGGGGGACGAGAGGGGTACTGTTGTTGTTGACATCTCCACTGAAGAAGGGCTGTCTGGATATGGATATGCACAAGGCTGGCGGACATACGCTTGCTTAGAGCGTTGTCCTTTCAGCGGCCGTAAATGTGGTCTTGTCACAGGTGACGGCGGACAGCACGTTGATACACACTGCTTTGTTGAGTTACTTGCCTGGAGAAGAGCTCTGAAAATGACGCGTTATTGGTCCGGAGGTCCTTGGTAGGTTAGCAGATGGTTTGGCATTACAAGACCGGCAAAGGGCCATTGGATGACCATAATCTGACCGTCATAACTATGGACGTCTAGATTAGCATAATGTTATTTGATTCCGGATATCTTAACAACATATTTCTATACAAACTAGATCATATTTTCTTAGTCCCAGACTAAGCACACATTGATGGTAAGTTAGACACAGTTAACTACGTAGTAACTTTCAGAAAGTATCTTTCAAGTTGGCTGTTCGGGTGGCGTTGCTGGCGCAGAACCAGTAGAGAAGCCATGACCATTGATTGACTTGCTGAATCCTGCAGAATAATGCAGATGTCACGGAAAGTTGTGCAAGACATGCCGCTGCCAGGCTGTTAATTCGCATCTATTTGCAGCCGGCCATGCAGCCATGCAACCATATGGTGAAGGCTCGGATCCGAAGTCCAGCTTGCAGGAGAGAAGTATCTACATACTACGTCAGGCACGGCTGCTCTGAGAAGTGCTTTCCAATGCTACATGATCAACAACAGCTGCCCTTGTGCTGCAGTAACCTGGTATTGGTATCACTATTGCCAGCAATACACATGTAAAGTGTTGAAGCAGGAGTCTTCTTGGCTGTCGATCGAAATCTATCACAAGGACCTAGCTAAGGATAAGCCACTGGTGATACTGAATATGGAGGCTGGGAGCTTGATGGGTGGGATGATGGTTCCCCTTGGTGACGCTCGCAGCCAGCCAGGGCCGAGGCCCATACTACGTAGTAGATAGAATTGGTGGGCGTCTTAGCTCCTGCATATCTGTCACAAGAAATGGGACTATCCAAACGTAAAAGTCGGCCTAGAACAGCCCAGTCATTATGACGCTTTGGATGTTGCCCAGACGGCCACCAATCCTGTCTATGGGCCTCGGCCGATTCTTTAACTACTCAGGCCCCCATCTTACAAGGCCCTCGGGTCAAGGACGATAAGTAGTAGTAATGAAGTTTAAGTTATTGGCAGCAGCACCTCGCCTTTGTTCCAGGCCTGATTCTGCTTCTTCGTGGTGGCTTGCCTGCACCTTCTACAGCCTTGTCCTGTCCTGTCCACTTTGGGAACGCGTGGCGCATTTACTCTGTATTCGACCATCAGTTATTATTGTGGCTATTCTTCCAACTCCTCTACATCTCCTCTGTCCCACAGCATAGATTCTTTGCGCCAGTATATCTTGCTGTTGCATTTCCTACTCTTGGTCATCGCAGATACCAGACAGGTGACTGGTAGAATCTTGGATAAGCATATCGATTGTGGAGGCAATGCTCAGCAGTTGATTCGTTCCCCTTAGAGTTCTTGGTCCAGGCGAGAAAACACAGCACTCCACTCCCCTTCGCCATTCCACCTACTTTACCGAACTGCGATAACCATCACACCTTACCCTTGTATCCGTTCGCGCCCCGAGGTTGTCTCTGCCATATATTTCGCTTGCTGTATTTTCTGATTTCAGAAATACTGTACTGTACTGCTCGGCGCCAAACCACAAATATAACCTCACAACCACAACGCCGAGCTTCCATTGAAGTATGGCCTCGCTTACCGCTCAGCCTCCAACAGGTCAGTATCCTTGCTTCCCCATGATTTCTGGCTACGGTGACGTGCGATGTATGGCCCCCCTGAGTGTCACCACTTGCGGGAACTCTTTTTCTTGCCGTGAACCAGTCCCCGGGCCAAAATGATTTCTAGTGCACTGACTGACACCCTTGCTTCTGCTAGGCCGTGGCCCTTCACCTCTCCTTTCCAACAATCCTTTTAGAAACCGCAACGGTCCTCCCAGTCCCGCGCTGCCCAGTCCAACAACCAACGGTCGACCAGTTTCCAGAAATCCGTTCCTTGATACAACAGACATGGCAGCTCCAGCACACGCCTCCACCACAATGACACCACAACCTGTCAAGCCGGCTTTTGGCGACAACACAACAGAGCTACTGGTATGCAAGAATCTGGCGTTGTATAGCCAACACATCTAACAAAGATGATTACAGGAAAATCTGAGCATATCCGAACTGCCAAAAAGGCGACCACCACCACCGCCTCCCACTCACACCAATGGTGCGAGCACCAGACCAGAAAACGTACCCCCTGGATCACGAGTTCTGCCACCACAATTAGATGAACTACGACACCAACACATAGGGAAGCCAAGGGGTCCACCCGGTGAACTTAACATCTTTACCGACCCGTCTCGTGATCGTCGGCCAAGAAGCAACTCCGATACTTCAATGCGTGACAAAAGCACCAAATTCCTAGATCCAAATGATGACAGAAGACGACGCGAGCGTCGACATAGAGACCCAAGAAAAGATGGAAAACCAAGAGCGCCCAGTCGCAGATTGGACGTGATTGACAAGTTGGATGTGACAAGCATATATGGGACTGGTCGTGGGTTGCCTGCGGATCATCCATCTGAAGTATGCTAACCATAGAAGTCTTCCACCACGATGGACCTTTTGATGCCTGCAACCCACATCGAAATCGGAAGGGATCGCGAGCGGCTCCAATGCAAGCATTCCCCAAAGATTCACGGAATATGGCAATAGGAGGGTCAGGCCCCAATAATTCCAACATCGATCTTGCCCAATTCCATGGTCAAGGTGAAGAGGGCTACAATGACTATTCGACTAGTGCTGTGGTTGACGAATACGGCGATGGTATCACGAGACCCGACGTCGCTACCAGAAGCGCCAGCTTCCATCCCATCACCAGAGTTGAGCCTTTGCACGGGGAGGAAAGCATGGGACTGGGAACAAGCACGTTTCTAGAAGGGGCTCCTGCAAGCAAAGCCGCTCTTCAACGACGCGAAAGTGATTACGATGAGGTACAAAGCGGTTCTGGAGCTGGTTTGGGAAGAAAGAAAAGCTTGGCCATGAAGATCAGAGGCATTTCGAACAATCGCGTGGTTACCGGAGGAGGGAGAACCACCTCGCCCGAGCTTGGTGAGAGACGAGTGAGAACACCAACAAGCCCGCTGCGAAGCAGTCAGAGCATGCAGGACAACAACCCGTTCTTCAAGGACTACGATCGAGAGTACGAGAAGAAGGGTGCTCAGATTGTGTTTGCCGAGGAGAAAGCTGGGCGGACGAGAGCACCCAGTAGTCCGAAACAACGAGGGTCGGGATTGGAGAGAAAGACTACCAGCGAGAGCGTGGGTGAAGAGCCGAAGGCCGGTGGCGGAGGATTCTTGAGTCGGGTCAGGAGCTTGAAGGGCGGACCCCGCAAGGCGAGGGGTGACAGGAGAGAAGCTTCTTGAACAGCGACACTTGTGATTTGGTAACTCTACTAATGGTCAGGCCAGCCCTTAGATTGACTGTCTTAGATTTGGATAGTCACGGCCATGAGGAGATGGCGATTCACGGAAAATTCAACTACTTTCTTCCAAGAGATGCGGTTGTTGTCTCCAGCACACCAGCGTTGAACTGCAAGTTCCTCCAGTTCAGCAGGATGTCGTCCTTGATTTCGTTCACCATTTTTCCACGAGTTTTTGGGCATTGACATTGACATTGGCTTTTACATTCGCGTTCCACCTCTACGCCTCTCTCGTTCGCGAACAAGTCCTGGGGATCTGCCTTTTTTGTTTTTTTATCGTTCATGAGCATTCTACAGAGCGTACCCCACCCAGCAGGTTCAATGTGATACTTACTCTACATCTACACCGACTTTTTTCTTTTTTTCCCCCTTTTCTTCGTATTGCTCCCGAGTGATCTCTGGATGAGGGATTGAGTCCCTGGGAGGGCAGTAGGAGAGTTCGGTTGGGGATCTCCCAGTTTCTCCTTTCTCTTTCTCTCTCTCTCTCTCTCTCTCTCTCTCTTCTTTTTCTATCGATGATCTATACTGGTTAGGCTGAAAAAAGGATAAGAGGGAAAGAGAAGGGGGGGGGGAAGGGTATGTGGTGCTGATGGTTATACTCAACACACAGCACGAAGTTCATGAAAAATGTTGTTCGTATTATTATTATTTTTTGCATTTCCTGGTGTTCTTTTTACCTTGTGGTAGTGATTCAGGTTATGGGTCATGGACTTTGCCATCTTCTTTCTTTCTTGGAGGGGTTGGTTCTCACGAGGTCTGTCTGTCTGTCGTGCAAGTCGAAACGAAATGAATGAGTGAATGAATGAAAGAGAGAGAGAGAGAGAGAGAGAGAAAGAAAGGAGAAACTGGGAGGTCCCCAACCGAACTCTCCTACTGCCGGGAGAAAAAGGCTGAACTATATGCAAAACTTTCTATACTTCCTATACCGAGCTGTTAGACAAAAGCTAGTTTACGGTCCTCTGAGGGCCGCAGGCCTTTTGGTCCAACACGAGCTTCCACCTTCCACCTTCTGTTTGCGCCACTTGGTGAGATTGAGATGGGAGAATAGAGAAAGAGTAAGAGTAAAGGGGGCCAGACAGCTACGAATGGCAGGCGCATATGAAGGCTTCTCCTTCTTCTTCTTCTTCCTCTTCCTCTTCTTCTTCTTCTTCCTCTTCCTCTTCTTCTTCTTCTTCCTCTTCCTCTTCCTCTTCCTCTTCTTCCTCTTCCTCTTCCTCTTCCTCTTCCTCTTCCTCTTCTTCTCTACCCTACCCTAACCACGTAGATGGACGAACGGGTGCTCGTGTTCAAAAAGGACCAACAACGCATAACAAGACGTATATCTCGTCATGTCTTTGTATTGGAGGATGAGGAGTTGGGGGAATGCGAAATGCGGAACAGATGCCATGGATACTAATATCGAACTTTTCCGCCGGGTTAATCTTTTTGATTTGTATATAATGATGACGACGACAACGATGATAATCTTTGCCAAGTACCAGTAAAGGCCGTAGTAGTAGTAGTAATAATAATACAACAGAAACGACAGATTTGATTCCCCCCTCCAACCCCACCTACCAGTTCCCACATCGTAGATATTTCACATTGATGCATATGGGTCCCACCAATCCAACCCTCTCTCTCTCTTTTTCCTGCCATGAAATGAAATCCCACCCACACACCACTCCTTTCTATCAATCAAAGACATGACATTTTTACCTTGACGGCTCAAAACTTCCCCTTACCCACATCCTCAACCCCCTTTCCGACCTGCTTGGTCGTGTCCTCGACCGTGCCGGTGATGCCCTGCAACCCATCCCCGACCGCCGTGGTGCCGGTGGTAGCGTTGACCGTGTCGCCGAGCCCTTTGCCCGTCGCGCCAACCATGCCGCCCACTGTGCCGAGGAGGCCGCCTGCGAGATTGCCGACTGTGCTGTTTGGGGGGGGAAGAGGTTTTAGTGGGATTGTGATTGGATGGGAGAGGGAAGGGGGAGGGGACGGGAGTGATGGAAAGATATTTAGCGAAATTCTTTGCTTGGGATGGGGGTGAGATAGTATGTGTATTTGTATTCGAGGGAATTGTGTAGAGCTGGGACCGAGTAGAAGAATGCAAAAAAATGGACATACCTAGTCACGCCAGTCACGCCGTCCTTGACGCCTGAGGCTACGTTGTTGCTGTCGGGCATTTTTTTTTGGCTGCTGAGAGAGACACTTGTGATACGAGTTTGGGTGTGATGTGGGATTTGAATTTAGTCTTTGGACGTTGGGGTATCTATTGTACGAGGCTCTCTGATGATGTTTGGTTGTGAAGCTTGCGCCACAGTATAATATGTTTGGGAGGTGGGATGTGGCTTTTATGCAGTTGTGACTACGAGCTGGTGGGGGGAGATGGGGGGAGAAGTGACGCGTGCTCCCTTGTGATGTGTGACGTCGCATACGTAGTATTTCGCTACAGATGTCATGGTGGATACGGCGGACTATTACGTGCTAGAGCCCAA
>NW_006916424.1:3036-14648 GCF_000464535.1 Endocarpon pusillum Z07020 | reverse complement strand
ATATAAATATATTAAGCATTAATAGGCACTACAGAGCTATCTAACACTTTGCAAAGAAATTATAATAGACTTAGATAGGACTAGACTCTAAACTATATATATAATCAGACCTAGACAATATAATAATTAGAGATGATCAAGGTAAGCACTTATAAGTAATAATTAAAAGTAATTAGGATAAGCACTTATAAGTATTAATTAGAGATGATCAGAATAATTAACTCTAAGTATAAATCTTCTAATCTATATAACTATACTTATTTTCTAGATAGTTTTATAGTCTTTATAGTTAACTTATATTATTAGCTTATATCTAAGTTAAAAATATTCTAGTATTATTTATTATACTTCTTATTCTATTTAACTAACCCTTTAAATCTAGCTTTTAATTAAGACTTGTCTTAACTAGTTAAGCTTTAACATAATAGTATACTTATATCTTATATACTTTATATATATTAATAATATAGTAGCTTTAAAAGACTAACTTAAGCGTGTTTTTAAGCTTAGTTTAACTCTAAAATAATACTATAATAATAAGGTTTCTAAGGCTTCTTAAATACTTTATAATAAGTTCTTTATCTAGTTTTATTAAGTTTAATATAATGCTTTTATAAAGCCTTCTTTATCTAGCTTTATAAGTATGAATTATGTATGTATTACTTATAGTTTATCTGCTGCTTAAATATCTAGGTCTATCCTAATAGAGATATAGTCTTATAATAAGGCCTAACACTCTTTTAAGTTACAAAAGGCTACTTATTTGCTTAGCACTTATAATATAAATATAAGATTAATTATTAAGTTATAAATGCCTCTTTTCTAGGTCGCCTCTCTTTTTAGGGTTAATAGTCTAAGGTTATAACGACTAGCTTTATTAAGTAAATAATTTATACTCTATTTATATATAGTACTAATACCTCCTTAAGTTAGATAATAAGTATTAAAGTCTCTTAGTAATAGAATCTCTCTCTTAGCCTTACTAAGGGCGTAAGCTATATATCACTATTTATATATATATAGTCTGCTTACTCTTAGGTTATATATATTTAGGATTATTAGCTTGTTATTTTAGCTAGTTAAGCTGCTTCTGTCTCTAGTTTGTTATACTTATGTCTCGCCTTATTATAAAGTATACTTTAGTTTTAGGGCAGGCTTTATAGGCTAGTTTATAAGGCTTAGGGCAGTAGATAGACTAAGTATATTTGTTAAAAATTAGCTCTTAAATTACTAAGACTTAAGGTTATATAAAGCTATTAAAGAAGATATAACTTGCTTACAAGTTACTATTATTATAATTATATTATATAATTAAGAGCTTATAACTTATTTAAGCTTATATTAGTATTACTAGCCTTTATAATTATTATACTCTTTATATATAAAGCAGATATATTTGTAATAGATAATGTATTTCCTCTACTATAGCATAGGAAATGTATATACTAGCTATATACTTAGGAGGCAACGTCTATAACTAACTTGTAATATTAAAGTATATAAGCTATTCAGACAGATTACAAATAAAGAGGTTCGCCTTACCTAATTAGGGAAGGCTAAACTTTACTATATAATAAGAGGCCGAATTAGGAACTATAAATGCTTTGTGACTTATAGCGTAACTCATATATATATAAGCCTTACTTACTAGTGTTAAAGTATATAAATCTATATATAGTTATATTATAGATAGATTCTCTAGCTTTCGTTTTAATAATTTATAAACTATTAACTTATTCTAGTTTTAAGCTATTATAATAAATAAAAGCTTATTATTTACTTATTATCCTAAGAGATAATATAAAACTTTCTTATTTATAGCATAATTATTAGAGAATCTATTTAGAGTTATTTAATTATATAAGAAAGTTGTTACTTTAGAAGTAATATAAGGTTTATTTAATATAAATACTCTGTATTATATAAAGGTTTAAGAATTATTAAGTTAAGATAGTTTATAATTAAATAAAGAAAAGGGAGAGTAGTAAAGTTTGTTATCCTTCCTTAAGTAATCAGAGGCAGAGTTTAGACAAAGCCCCTTTTATAGATTAAGACGCCTTATATATACTAATTAAGCATACAGAGAGAGTAACAGATAATCTATTAGCTCTTCTAGTCTTTATAGCACTTATTAATAAGAATTAGACATATATAATAACGTTTATACTAATATTAGTAGCCACTTATAAGGAAGAAAAAGCCTTTCGCCTAAAGAAGGAGGCTAAGTATTAAGAAGCTCTCTAAGAGAAGGAAACTTAGGAAGAAAGATACTAAGACCTTAACAGAAGCACTAGTATTAAGATTAAGTTATTAAAGGATTAACTCTGTGATAAGGAAGAAATTATTTAGAACCTTTATAACAAGGTTACAGTAATACTAAAGTCGCAAGTCTGTATAAAGTCTTCTTTAGCAACTTTGACAGAATAAGAATCGCTGCCTCAAGGGCAAGTCTTGTTAGAAGTGATTCTGAGCCCCGCGATAGTGCTTAATACAAAGATAGAGAAGCTGCCTTACCTAGAGGTATTTAAGGACAGGCTTCCTTAGAAGTTCCGCTCTTAGTTGTCAGCTATAAAGATGAAGTTCATAGTTAATACAGCACTTTTTCTAATAGAACTGTCTAAGGTCGCCTATGTGTAGTCGTGTACTAGCGGTGACGCTTATAAATTACTTAGGTCCTACTTTAAAGATTTTGAAAGGGCTTAGATTTCAGATATCTTTATAGATATAGCGAATCGCTTTAACTCCTCATTTCAGCAAGAGACTACTCGTCAGGAGTACCACTACCTATAGCAAAGGCAGCAGGACCTTACTGCCTTCCTAAGGGACTTCTAATAGCTTTCTTGCAAAGCAGATATCTGAGAAAAGGACTAGATTATAGACCTTTAAGATAAGATTTAAGACGATCTAGAGTAAGTAATAATTCTCTATATAGATATATATTAATTTAGGAGATGATTACTGACCTAACGTATACTAATATAAATAGTTAATATATCACGTTAAATAAACTAGTAGCTAGCACTAATATATTAGTAAAACCTTTAATTTCTATAGTACTTATTAATCTGCTAACATTAATAGTAAAGGAAGAGAGGCTAGTAGCTAAGCTATAACTTCTAAGAGATGTATTTATAATAAGGTGCTATTATTATAAGAAACTAGGATACTATATAAAGGATTACCCTTAGATATGAGTAATTAGGAAAAGAGCTACTTATTACTAAGACGTTATAAGCAAGCCTAATAATATAACTAATAAAGAAGTTATAAAGATTCTTATTATAATAATAAAAGGTAATTTTGTAGCTTTATTTTTAATTAATATTAATATTAAGAAGAGAAGAAAAAGATTAGTAATATTAATATTATTAAATATAAGATATTAGTTAAGCGTAATTATAAATTATTAATTAGTAAAATAACTTTATAAAAGATTATAAATTAATATAATAGACCTAGTTAAACTTATTCTTATTTTTAATTTTACTAATAAGATTTATTAATTTATCTTTTAGGCCCTTTATTTACTTATATATATTAATAAATACTAGTAAGGATTATAAATCTTTTATATAATAAAGGCTATATATTTTATAATCTTAGAGAAGAAATAGATAAGGCTATACAGCTATATTTTGCACGCTTATTTCCTAAATAGTTTTATAGTCTTTGTAATCAACTTATATTATTAGCTTATACTTAAGTTAAAAACATTTTAGTATTATTTATTATACTTTCTATTCTATCTAATTAATCCTTTAGACCTAGCTTCTAGTTAAGACTTGTCTTAACTAGTTAAGCCCTAACACTATAGAATATGCTTAGTACACAGCATAAGATAATCTGTTATAAGAGCAGATATAATAATAGATCTCTGCTATACCCTATTATATTAAAGAGATTATATAGCTCAAAAGGGGTAATAAGTAGGGTATTCAAGGCTACAAACGCAGCTGAGCAGGTACTAGGACCAAGGGCAAGCTCTTAAAACTGCAATTTATTGATAGAAAAACTTAATACTAAGCAGAGAATCGTGAGAATAGCGACGATAAGGAATGATCTGATGTTAAGAGTAAGGAGGAGTAATCCTGTTCTAATTCCCATACAAATTAGTATAAGCGCTAGAACAGCTAGTCTAGAGTAGTCTCTGACGCTAACATTAGCGTACTTGCACAACTTTTGGCGCACGCCTCCGTAAACCCCGCAGAATCAAGGCCGCCAACAAATACTCTACTTGTAATAACTATACGCCAAGCCCAGCCCTGCAGAGCTGAACGAATATACGAAGTACGAAGTACAAATCGTCAAATTGGACGCCTTCGACTCTTGCTCGACACCTCGGAGAATTGCACCGTCCCTCGAACACTGACCTCGTAGTCGAGGCATCAAGGGCCTGTGTCATCTTCGCTCTCTCCGGAATGATCTGCGAAAGCAGTGTCAACTCTTGTTCACAATTGACTCAACCTTTTGAAGCCTCAAAAATACTTTATAAATAAGAAATTTATAAAAATACTTAAAAAATTCGTTATATTATACTTAGATAATATCTTAATCTTTAACTAATTAAGAGAAGAATATAAGTAACATATATAAGAAGTCTTATAGATTCTTTATAAAAGTAATATTTAGGCTGACATCAAGAAAAGCGAGTTCTATATATAGTTAGTAAAGTATCTCAGGTTAATTATGACTCTAAAGGGCATTCAGATAGATCTAGAGCACGTATAAGTTATTTAGGAGTAAGAGAAATCTAACCTAAGAGATGTTTGTATAGTGCGGAGATTCCTAGGGTTTATCAACTTTTATTAATAATTCTGCTTAGGATTTAGCAAGGTAACAAGGCCGCTAAATAACCTGTTAAAGAAGAATGTAAGGCGCATCTGAGATGACTACTATACTAAGGCGTTCTAGGCCCTGAAGGACCTTGTTTCAAAGGAACTAGTCCTTATTTATTTTGATCTTAAGAAGAAGATAATTATAAAGTATAATATAAGCGACTATATAATTAGTAGAGTACTCTTGTAATAAGAGAAGGATAAAGAACTTTATCTTATAGCATTCTTCTTAATAAGTATAGCTTTAGTAAAGCATAATTACATAATTTATAAAAAGGAACTATTAGTTATTATCTATTATTTTAAGGAATAATTATTAAAGCTATACTTATTAAGAAAGAATTCTGTTTAAGTACTTACAAATTATAAGGCTCTAGAGTATTTTATATTAATAAAGAAGCTAACATATTAATAAACATACTAGGCAGAATTATTATCTTAATATAACTTCAAGATCAGATATCACTTAAGAGCTGCTAACAGAAAGGCGGACACGTTAACTAAGCAAGAGACTAAGATCTTAAGGGCTAAGGAGGACCCTAATCTGTATCAGACCCTGCTATAAGCAGACGTGCTGTCTAAGGAGGTAAAGAACGATCTAAAGATCTCGGTAGTACAGGCGTTGCTAAAGGAAGAAGATTTGCTACTCTAGGAGAGGGTAAAGAAGGAGAATTACGTTAATAAAACGTTTAAAATAATCCGGATAGAAAAACGAGTGAAAAACCTTAAGAAGAAAATATTTGGGTATAATATTTAAGATTATAAAGACAGAGAAGAAGTGTTATAATATAGAGAGAAACTAGTAGTGCTAGTAGTAATAATAATAGATATAATTTAAGAGATTTATAAGAATAGAAAGACAGAGTACTTAGGCTATACAAAACTAAGAAGACTATTATAAGTAGTAAGTACTACATCACAAATAGATATATATTAGTTAGGAGATTCCTGTAGAATTACTATATTTATAAAAGGGCTAAACCTGTATATTAGCTCCTTACAGGCCTATTATAATCTCTCCTAGTTTCTAAGCACTTTTAGTAGGATATCTTAATAGATTTTGTTACAGAATTATTATTATTAAGAGAGCATAATATTATTTTAATAGTTATAGATTAGTTAAGTAAGAAATGCTACTATATCCCTTGTATAATTATAAAGAAAGGCATAACTTCAGAAGAAACAGCTAGAATACTATATAGAAATGTATAGAAGCTTTATAAGCTCTCTTAAACAATTATATCTAATTAAGGACCCTAGTTTATAAGTGATATATAAGGGTAATAGTACTATATCCTAAGGATTAAGGCAAAGCTTTCTATAGTACACTATCTTTAAATAGATGGCTAGATAAAAGTCTCTAACATAGAAATAGAACGGTATCTGTAGGCTTATATAGACTTTATATAAGATAATTAGAATAATCTTCTTTCTAGTACTAAATTTACTATAAATATAGCTATATTAAAATTTACTTAGCTTTTGCTATTTATAATTATATATAAATATTAATTAAGAATAAGCTTTAATAAGCCTAAATCTATAGAGATAACAAGAATATATATAGCCTTAAGGAAGGCAAAAGACTTAGCAAAGCTAATAAGGAAGATTTAAAAATAAGTATAGGAGTATCTAAAGACTACATAGTTACAATAATAAGAGCAGGCGAATAAGCATCGCTAGGAAATCAATTTTAAAGAAGGAGATAAGGTCTAGCTTTTAATAAAGAACATTAGTATAATAAGACCTTACAAGAAACTTGATTCGAAATGGATTAGGCTATTCCCTGTTATAAAGAGGCTTAAGCAGAGTTTTTATTTAGAACTGCCCTTATTAAT
Source organism: Endocarpon pusillum Z07020 (assembly GCF_000464535.1). Taxonomy (NCBI): domain Eukaryota; kingdom Fungi; phylum Ascomycota; class Eurotiomycetes; order Verrucariales; family Verrucariaceae; genus Endocarpon; species Endocarpon pusillum. The sequence goes on along the minus strand of NW_006916424.1, from coordinate 7,975 downwards.
AAGGATTTATAACATGTTTTATACATTACTACTGACTAAGGACCCTGCTAACCCTCTGCTAGGGCAGGACTACTTATAGCCTCTGCTAGTAGAGACAGAAGAAGAGAAGACGTAAGAGGTTAAAGATATAGTTGATATTAAGAGAGTAAGCAAAGCATGAAAGGTACAAGCAAGATAGGTAGGCTGGCTAGAGGACCTGACTTATTACTTTATCTCAAACTTTAAGGGCTCTGAAGACTTGCTTAAGGACTATTTCAAAAGGTATCTAATAAAAGAGGTGCCTAATTAATTGATTTAAGGCTAAATACAAAAAATCTAATAGAGATATTATATAATAGATTTAGCTATATATATATAGTTAAATATTAGACTAACTTAATAAAGAATTACTAGGCTTAGTAATATTAAGATTAAAGTAGACTTGCTTTCTTATGCTCTTAATTAAGGGTAATTAATTTTTTAGAAGAAGAGGTAATGTAATAGATAATATATTTTCTTTATTATAATACAAGAAATATATATATTAGCTATATACTTAAGAGGCAACACTTATAACTAACTTATAGTAGTAAGCAAACTCCTACTATAAGGCGCTTATTAAAGTGTATGAGCTATCTAGACAGATTACGAATAGAGAGGTTCGCCTTACCTGATTAAGGAAGCCTAAACTTCACTATATAACAGGAGGCCGGATTAGGAACTATGAATGCTCTGTAGCCTATAGCGTAGCCCACGCACACATAGGCCTTACCCGCTGACGTTAGAGTATATATATCTGTATATGGCTATATTGTAGATAGATTCTCTAGCTTTTGTTTTAGTAATCTATAGACTATTAACTTGTTCTAGTTTTGAGCTATTACAATATTATCCTAATTAATAATAAGTCTTTATTAAGAAGAGCTTCTAGTTACTTACTTAATATAAGTAGGCTAGCTAGCTCACTATTAGTTATTATCTATATTAAAGGACTAGGCTCTTATCTTTTTCTAAGAGATTATTATCTATTTGTCGCCCTAGGGTTATTGCTCTAGGGCTACTTATTTCCCTTCTGCGCTTGTGCTATACGCTATTATTATATGTATGCTATATACCTGTGTATATAATATAATTCGCTAACGTTAGATACTCTTATAATATAATTCGTAGGATAGGCATGCCCGGCTCTGCCATACCCTGTGCTGCTTGCTGTAGTTGGCATATAAGACTCTCTTAGTTATATACTCTGACATAGTATGTTAATCTGCGTATTACATATAGCGCGCCTGCTTCCCGCATGCGTATTAGGTATAACCTTACTACTAGCACTTAAAGCATTATATAATCTAGAGAGACTTTTCAAAAGGCTATATTTTAAATAGCTAAGCGTCTATAATTAGCCTTCTATAGAGTACTATATATTACATCTCTTTTATTAGGAATCCTATTATCAGAGATCCCTTTATCTTAACACGCTCTTTACATGCGTTTTATAGGCGTTATATAAGTGTTCTGTAAGAGTAAAGCTATCTGATTCTTATGATCTAGATCCTTAGGGTAATAGATTCAGAGGCTTTAAAGATAGCTTATGTTAAAAATATATTATCTGCCTCTTTTTTAACTACTACTAGTATTAATAAAGGTATCTCTAGTACCTTAACTTAATAGTCCCTCTTAAAGATCTTAAAGTCCTTAGTAGAGGGGAGAGCCTATGCCTTGTCGTTTATAGCTTTTATTAATAGAGATATATTAATATTACTGCTATATAATATCTAAATTACTGTTACTTTTAGTATTATTTTCTTAACTTCTTTAAGTATTTCCTTATTTAGTAACCCTTTTGTTTAAAGTACTTAGACCTTGACTATATAGTTAGTAAAAAGAATTATAAGTAAAACGTCTGTTAGCTATATCTCTATTATAGTAATATTTGCCTAGGTTGTACTTTAGGATTAAGGGTTAAGTGTAACCTTAAGAGAAGTCTTTAGTAGCGCTTTAATATAATTAAGCCTTGATAATATATAAGCTATAATCAAAATTTTTTAGTTATTATATATTTCTTATTAAAGAAACTATATATAGTTTGCTGCTAAAAAAGTCTCTTCTTTAGGTTAGTAGCACTTTAACGCCTTTATTAAGACTAGAGAAGTTCTATTTAGTACTAGTCCGCTATATCTCTGCTAAAAATACTTAGTAAGAGATTTAAAAGCTAACTACTAGAATTTCGAATGCCCTTTTAAGGATAAAAAGAAGGCTTTCACTATTAAGGAGAAAGACGAATCCTCTGATAATAAGTTAGATAAGGACTACTATTATTAATAATATGCCTATATAATATAGCGAGATTAACTTAATAAGGACTCTAGTAAAGAGGATGCTAACATTAGTAAGGATGAGGTGATAGCGAACTTTAGTGCTGCCTATTATAATAGATAAAGTATCTCCTCTGCTATAGCGTAAGAAATATACAGGACCAGTCACGCACTTAGATAACAGCGCTGTAAGCGTATTCATAACAGCATGCGGAACTCTTGCCGTCAAGCTACTATGCCGCCGATAAAGGCATTCGTACAGCACGTAGCTCCCTATACGAGTACCATGGAACAGGAGATTAATACAGACCCTTTTTGGGAAGTACAATCTCGTCCAGAGGGAAGCTACTGCTTCTGGCCCTGCAGATACTCCTTCGGATCCTCTGCGCAGGTTAACTAGTAGCACCTCTTGTGTTTGATAGAGGAGTATATAGAGTAGAGCGCTGGCCGCACTGTAGATAGACTCCTCAGCTTACGTTTTAGCAATCTATAGACTATTAACTTATTCTAGTTTTAAGCCATTACACTTATAATCTAATGTCTTAGAAAGAAATAAAGAATTATAATATTTAAGCATTAATATATATTCTTAGTATTATATTTACTTAAAATCTTAATTAAATATAGCCTTACTAAATATTTAGATTAATAACTTTAGCTTATTTAATTACTATATTTATTTATAAGACTACAAGAATAACTTCTCTTAAAAGCTAGTCACTCTAATATCGTCCTTAAAATAATAATTTAAAATTTATAATATTTATCTAAGTCTCTTTTTTATTATCTGCTCTTAAAAAAGCAACTAAAATCTATATATCTTTACTAAAAGTATAAATTAGAGCGTTTATTCCTGCTTTAATTATTCTTATTAAAGTATTAAAAGTTATTTATACTCTAAGTATAAGTGTACCTAAATTATGAGTCTTTTAAGTACAAATAACTAAGTTTAGATTATTAGATCCTATTTTTATAACGCTATTTATAATCTTTAAAATAGACTTATAAAATCTTTAAGGATTAGTACTTTAAAAGACTACCTTATTTTCTATAGAAAATTTAATATTCTCTTAATTATTTTAAAATGTTAGAACTTTTAAAAGAATCATCTATTAAAGCGTATTATTAAGCCTTATTAGTTTTTTAATAAAGATAATATACTCTTAGATATACTTTTTCTTTAATCTAGCAGAGATAGCTCTTGCTTAGGCATCTTAATTAATAATCTATATAGTATAAAGCATAATAATAACTTTAGAAATAATAATATTATTCTTAGTAAAAAAGCATTAAGATTATTATTTTGCCTTAAGATCATCTAGAGACTAAGAAGTAGCTTGTTTTCCTTTTCTCTTAGTAGCTTTCTTCTTTTTTCTTTCTTCTTTTTTTCTAATTAAGCTTTCTGCTGTACTATAAAGCAAGGCTAGTAGCTTAAGAGTAGAACTTATTATTAGCTTTAAGAAAGACTGCCTTAGAAATATATCTAGTTTTTTATAAACTAGCATTTTACTCTTTAGTAAGATAGTATTACTATTAATAATATTATATTCTGAAGTCTAATAAGATATTAAGAAGAAAGTACAGAAGAAGGACTAATAAGAACTAGTAAAGTAGTATTTCTTTCTAGAGTTATACTTTAAGATAGTATAACTTGTTTAAGAATAAGAGTATTCTATAATTAAAGTAAGTTATTAAGTATTCTAAAATACTATATAAGACTAAACTTATTTATTATATAGTTTAGATTAGTTATATTATTTCTTTTTATATTATAAGAGGCTACTTATAGAGATTAGTATTACTATTAATTAAATCCTTTAGTATTAAAGTACTATCTTGTAAGAGGATACTATTTACTTATTATAGTCCTGTCCTTACCTATCTAAATCTATCTAGATTTAGTAGTGCTACTCTTTTTAAGTATAAGAGTAAGCTTATTAATTAGGGGCAATAAGTATAAAGCTAGTCCTTATTAATCTAGATTAACAAGCCTATTAATATAGCGCTAGGCCGCTTTAAGAAGTTGGCTATATATATATAGCTAATTTCCCTGATGCTAGCTACAGGCTAGTAGTGCACCTACGCCTATTACTTACATACTTAATCTGTGGCTATATTAGCTGTAAGTTTTGATACTCTTACTTAGGCATGTAATTAAATAAGTAACTATAGCGCAAATACATAAGAAACAAAAAGATATTACTATTCTATATCCTTTTATAATGTTTATCTAAAGAGATAAATATACTATAAGTAATGTAAAACCTGCTACAGAAAATAAAAGAATAAGATAGTATATAATAATACTAGAGGAGCAAACTAGTAAATAAAATTAATTATAATATATCTTAAGAAACAAAAACTAAAAGGGCAGAGGGCAGAAACAGTAATGACTATTAGCATAGCAAATACAGAACTACAGAGTACTTTAAAGACATTTTCTTCAGAAATATAAAGGCGAATAGTAAGGAGGGCGTTATAACTCTCTGAGAATGTTATTAATAGAGGCAGAAGGTGACAGCCTAATCCTAAGGAAGAAGGAGAACAAGGTACTATAGATTAGACTTTATAGGCTACCTCTCCTTTAAGGACCTTAAGGCTAAGAAGACAGAAAAAAGTATTAAACTTAGTACTTAAGAGACTCTTTA